>NC_060283.1:3247362-3407725 GCF_021613505.1 Equus quagga | reverse complement strand
TGGATGGATGGATGGTGGATGGATGGATGGTAGGTGGATGAATGGATAGATACATGGATGGATGATGGAAGGATGAATGGATGGATAGATGCAGGGATGGATGATGGATGGATAATGGATGGATGGTGGATGGATGAGTGTATGGGTGGAGGATGCCTTGCCTCCAAGGAACTTACAGTTGTGTGGAGCAGGGGTTGGCAAACTCTTGTCCAAGGGCCAAATCTGGCCCCCTTCCTGTTTTTATAAATAAAGCTTTATTGGCACACAGCAGCATACATTCATTTATGTATCATCTGTGGCTGCTTTTGCACTGCAACAGCAGAGTTGAGTCATTGCTACAGAGACCAGATGCAGAGTCACTCCATGGGCAGGTGACCTGTGCAGTCACACAAGACCCTGCACTTACAAGGGCTCCTCGTCACCATCTTGATCATCTGCTGTCACCATCTTTAAATTCTTTATTTTTTAACCAAGGGCCCTTCATTTTCATTTTCCACTGAGCCCCATCAGTCATGTAGCTGGTCCTCCCCGTATGACCCACAAGGAGTGAAATAGTTACTGTCTGGTCCTTTACAGAAAAACTTGGCCAACACCTGGTCTGGAAAATAAGACAGGCACCCAATTCAGGAAAAATTCAAGGCAGAAAGTGTTGCTTGCCATTCGGGAGGGCAGGCATGGTGTCTCAGGAGCTCGAAGGGCAGAGAACTCCCTCCCAGCCGAAGGAGCCAGAAAGCTGCCCGGCCCTGGGTACCTGCAGCGCCCGGAGGTTGGGCGAGGGAAGCAGATGTGCACAGACCACGAGGTCAACTCGGGGGCCAGGAGGGAGAGTCCACTTTTCCT
Source organism: Equus quagga (assembly GCF_021613505.1). Taxonomy (NCBI): domain Eukaryota; kingdom Metazoa; phylum Chordata; class Mammalia; order Perissodactyla; family Equidae; genus Equus; species Equus quagga. The sequence continues at coordinate 3,406,885 of NC_060283.1, read as the reverse complement.
TTTCCCTGATCAATGCACTGTCCAAACCCAGCATAAATTATCCATCATAAAACAAAAAGGAAGCAATTATGCATCAATTTCTGCCCACCTCCTGGCATTTCTTTTGTCGTCGCACCCACAAGCTGGGGTGGTCTCCACCACAGGAGGGGGCTGCTGAGGCACAGCTTTTAAGGACAGACCTGGACAAAGCTTACACATCAGAAGGGAAGACTCGAGAAGATGACCATGGAGCGAAGACGTTCTTACCAAACCGCGTGCAGAAAGAAGTTACCGTCTCAGCACAAGCAGTTGTTTAAAATGTTGGGGCTTTTGCATCTAAGGGGCATAAATTTAAAGAGGGGGAACCAGAGCCAGGGACGCTCCAGCCGTGCGCAGTGGCCCAGAGCCCAGCAGAGAACCAACAGCTCCATCAATATTTGCTGAACTGACGGATATATTGTTCTTGTCGAATCCCAGACCAGGAAGCAGCAGGCCAACGGGATCTAGCGGCCACACCTTCCTCTCTCACCTGCGTGGCCTAATGTCGGGCCCTTGTGGGACTCAGGGCTCTTAGATGCTCTGATGGCTGGGGATCCAGGGGACCAGACCCCCTCAGCTGAGCCTCCTGTCTCTCGGTGAGTTCCTGAGCGAGCTGTGCACGGAGGGAGAGCAGCAAAGGGGAAACGGGGTCCCCCTTTCCAGCCGGCCAAGGGCTGTGCCCCCACCAAGCTGCCTGCGCCTGGATGGGTGCAAGTATCTTAGGTCCGGGTGTACATGAGCCTTGCATCCACTTCCCAGAGACTTCCTCACCAGCTGACGGCTGGCCCGCAGTGAGGAGAACACCCGAGGGCTGAGCATGTCAAGGGAAGACCACAGGGGCAAGTCCTTCCTCCACTCGGGACATTTTCACTTATTATGACGCTGCTGTGTCAGTGTCCTGGGGCGGCTGTAACAAATGACCTCCAACCGGGTAGCTTAAAACAACAGGAATTTATTCTCTCCCAGTTCTGGAGGCCAGAAGTCCAAGATCAAGGTGTCACAGGGCCGCGCTCCCTCCGGAGGCTCCAGGGGAGGGTCCTTTCGGCTCGTCCAGCTTCTGGGGGCCCCGGGTGTCCCTGGGCTGGTGGCCGCATCGCTCCTGTCTCTGCTCCATCTTCACACAGCCCCCTCCTCTGTGGGTCTGTCCTCTGTGTGTCTGTCTTATAAGGACGCCTGTCAGTGGGTTTCGGGTCCACCCAGATAATCCAGGATGATCCGTTCTCAGGATCCTTAACTTCATTATAGCCTCAAAGACCCTTATTCCAAATAAGGTCACATTCAAGGTTAACACATGGGCGTATCTTTCGGGGGCCACCGTTCAACCCACTACGCCTGCCCACTGGTAAGTGAGGCGCGGTCCGTGACTCTTCCTCTTGGGGATGGAGGTGGAAAGGGCTGAGGGCCCTCCCCCTCCCGCACCGGCTCTGGCATTTGGCTATACTTTGTCGTTGGCGAGCTTTCTCTCCCAGAGGCCAGGAGCCACGTCCTAGGCACGTTCGTGTCCCCGGATCGAGGGCAGTGATGGGCGCTTTGCTGGCACTCAGTAAATATCTGTTCAGTGAATAACTGAATGAACCAATGCACAGCCTGTGAGGCTCCTCGCGTCCCTCGCCTGTCACCCCTCCGGCCCCCTCGTCCTCCCTAATAAGCAGCACCCGTCTTTCCCGGATCCGAGGATGGCGCTCAGAGTTCTACCCTCGGGACCCTGGCTTAAGCATCCAGGCCTATTTCGCTCCTCCCGATAGAGATGCGTGGCAGGAGGAGGACAGACGGGAGAGGCCCCTGCGGACTGCTCGGTGGGGCCGGGGACCGTCTTTGGAAATAGGGGTCTGGGGCTCCGGAGGGAGGTGGCAGCTGGAGGAGGATTTGTATTTGGGGATAATTGATGGAGGGGGTGGTCAGGACGATGGGGGAGACGTGATCACTCAGAATGTGCAATCTGGGGGGGAAGAGGCCCAACCCTGGGACCACCCACATTCAGAAGGCAGGCAGGAGGGAAGGAGCCGTGCCAGGCTGAGCCTGGTGGCCCTATGGGAAGAACGTGTCTTTGAAAGTCAAGCCTGGTTCCAACCCGCCTCCACTGCATGTTAACTGTGGGACCTCAGGAAAGTTACTCAACCTCTCTGAGCCTCAGTGTTAACTTCTGAAAAGGTTGTTTGAACACTTGAAATAATATACCCAAAGCACGTCATAAAACAGCCGCCAGACGGCACGACAGGACCAGCTGATGTTTGTCGAGTGCTTCCTAGGTGCTGGGCTCTGCGCAAGAAGGTTACTACCTCATAATTCAGTACTCACATCAACCTTGGGAGGAACACAGTTACTTCCCTTTGCAGATGGGGAAACTGAGGCAGTTAAGAAACTTGTCTATGGCCATAGAGCTTGTCCTGGGCAGAGTCTTAGATTCTAACCCCAGGAGAAAGCAGTGGACTGTTCTTGCGATGCAGAAGAAGAGATGAGTGAGAATGAGGATTAAAACGTGACCGTCGGACGCGGCACTTCAGAGTTTGGTTAAAGGGTTTTGACCATGGAAGCAGGTCCTGATGATGGGGGAGCGGGACGTGAGAGGATCCAGAACCACGTGCCACGAAGGCTGGTCAGTAGAAGTGGACAGAGCCACCTTGAGAGGACGCAAAGCCGTCTGAAGGCCAGTGCCCGGAATGAGTCGTCCCTGTGGCCTCAGAGAGCAGGACGTAGAAGAGTGAGCAAAAATGATCAGGAAGCAGTCAGCAAACGTTTCCTGGGACGGGGAAAGAACTTTCTAAGCATCACAGCTCAGGGAGCTCTGTCAGCAGAGATGTGCCAGGAGCTCGGCGGGGACCTGGTCCAGGGGTTCAAGCATCGAATGAATCGTTAAAGTCGGGGGGCTCTCGATTCCCTCACAGCCCCGAGACTCCAGGAGCTGTATGCTTTGCCTGCCCCCCCTCCATATATGGCATTTGGGGACAGGGGACGCTGACCCCAGATTCCCCTTAAATCACAAGCAACACTCGCATTCACATCACATTTCAATTTGTCTGCAAAAAAAAAATATTGATTTTGTGAGTGCCACTTTGCAGTTGCAAATCAGAGAGTGCAAGTCAATTAACGCTCTCCATGAACCCTGACCCCTCCGTCACAAAGCACGTCTGCTCCTCGTGACCGTATTTGCCTCTTTTCACTCAAGGTTTAACCCCTGGGTTGACGTCCTCGATCTTCCAGCCTGGCGTTTACAGATGGAATAATGAGATTTGAAATTTACCTTCACACGCGCCCGACGGTTTCGTCTCCGTGAAACACCCGTCTCAGCGATGAAATGCACACATATTTAAGGGACTATTAACGTTGCCGGGTTTCCTCCAGATGTCGGAACTACTAGAAACAGCATGAAAAGAAAGTGGAAACTCAGGTGACCGCTACGACATGTGTGTAAAGGAGAACAAAGTTAAGGGTTAGCAGACTTCTCACCAAAACGTATGTGGTCAGAAGACGTGAAGCGACATCTTTACCATACTGAAAGAAACAAGTCACCCACCTACAATTTCTGCTCAGCAAAAATATATTTCAAAATGAAGGTGCTATAAAGACTTTTTCAGAAAAATAAAGAGCTGAGAGAATCATTGCCAGCAGATCTGTACTGCAAAAAAATGATAAGGAAATTTCTTCAAGAAAAAGGAAAATAATAATAGATGAAATATGAGTCTGCACACAGGGATGAAAAGCACCATAATTAAAAAACAATAACAAATGTGTGAGTTCATATAAAAACACTTTCTTATTTTTTTTTTACTCCTTAAAAGATAATTAAATATTATAGCAAAATAGTAACAACGTATTATGGGGTTTGTAACACATACAGGAGTAAAATGTTATGTCAACAGTAGCGGAAAGGATGACAGGGGGAGAAATGGAAGTATGTTGAAAGGTTCCTAAACTCTATGTGAAGTGGCAAAATATTATTTGAAAGTAGACTATTCTAAGTTTAAAATGTATCTTGTAAACCTAAGAGCAATCACTAAAAAAAAAGTAAATTAAAACAAAATGATATAACTGGTAATCCAATAGTGGGGATAAAATGGAATTTATAAAAAATGCTCAGTTGGTTCAGAATAAAGCATACATACACAAAAAACAGGTAGCAGGATGGTAGGTTTGCACTCCCCTTTATTGATACATTAAAAGTAAATGGCCTACACACTCCATTTAAAAGGCAGAGATTGTCAGTTTGGGTCAAAACAACAAGTCCTAATTGTATGTTGTTGACAAAAGGGACAGGAATCACCTTGAAGGGGCTTTCAAGTCTAGAATGATGGGAGCATCAAAATAAATAACATAGCAACAGATTATAATTCAGCGAGTAAAATAGAAAGCTATGAATCCACAGGGAGAGAACGAGAGAGAGGAAGGGAAGATTTCCCTTCAATTGAATATCAAATTGTAAACACAGAAGCAGCTAAAGCTGTTGATAGTGAATGGTTGATGAGGAACCGGGCATTTACATTAGTCATAAGGGGTGGGGAAAAGCTGCTAAAGATGTTATTGGAACAATGACGAAATTTGAATATAGATGGTGGATTAGACGGCATTGCATCAACGTAGAATGTCCTGATTTTGATTATCGTACTGTGGTTGTGTAAGAGATTGTCTTTATTCTTAGGAAATGCAAACCCAAGTATTTAGTCCCCAACTTATTTTCAAAGGGTTCAGGAGAGAAATAATCTGGAGCTATATATAGATGGAAATAGAGTTAGAAATAGAAATGGACATGTTGAAATTACTCAATATTAAGGCTTTTTTCAAAATGGAGACAAACCAGTACTTTGGAACTGTCTCTTCCTTTTTCATAAGCGATGATTCATCCCAAATGTGCTCTGAAAGCAGAATTTCTGGAACTGGCTGGATGTTGAGAAGCTGTGTTCATGCAGAAGAAAGCAAATCTGAAGAATAAGGCTGTCTGAGAGCAAAAGGTTCAATAGTCCCCCACTTGGCCCTATAGTTTCAAGACTGGGACACTGTCAAATAGCCGCCAAAGAATCGGTCACCGTCCTCGGCCAGGCTGCCAGGGCAGATGTCCAGCTGCCAATCAATTGATGGAGCTCCTAATTCACCTGCGTGTGAAATTGAACATGATTTATATGACAGATTTTTTTTCCTTATCATATGAGTGGGATTTTTAAGGGATGAGCTTTGCTTTCTAGAACTCTCTCCTCCTCCCGCTCTCGTCCATGTGATAAGATTTCTCCCCAAGAAGGAAAACAGCAGAGCCAGAACACCGACTGGCTGCAGATCGAAAAGAGAACTCCTATGTGTGTGATACTCATGCTACAGACATCCAGACAGAGAGGGAAGCAAGCTGGTGAGGTCTTTGTTCATTTGGGGACTGGCCTTTGGAGGAAAAGGGATGCCCCTCGCCCCACCATCCAGTCTTGTCTCGCTCTGGAATATGTGATGTCAACTTAGATGACTTCAGAAACCAGGCGCCCTAGAGGGACACGGACTTCATCTTTGAGTCAGTCTGGCTATAATGCAAGCTTGCGTGGGCCGTGCAGGGAAGAGAAAAAAATTCTGCGTGCATGAGAAAGATGCAACGAATAACCATGAAGAGAAGGCGGAGCTCACTGGGTTCAGCAGAAAACACCCAGTGCTCGCCCGTGCTGCCCTGCCAGCTTTCTGTTCTTGTAAATGGTGTGACAGCACATGTGGTCCCCCGTGGAGCAGTTTACGGGTTTCTTTCTATTTATTCAAGAGTCAGCCTGCCAAGTGTATGGGTGGCACCCAAAATAGCTGGTTGTCACCCCACATCCACCCAAGACGCCCTCTCTGGGAGCCCCTTAACAATGCATGTGGTCTGGGGACCTCGTATTCCAGAGAGCTTAGCAGATCTTACCTGGTCAAAAGAACTCAAAGAGAAGGCTAAGAATATCGCAAAGGCACATCGAACGTTTGGAAGATACAAACGCAACATGGCTTATTGTTATCTCCAGCTTCAGCGGGACTGTGGCAATTTAGAAATGGCCGATGCCAGGTCCCTGGGTCAGAAAGGACCAGAATGAGCTGGAGCATCTGGTTGTACCAGGTGGCAAAGAAGTACTCATAGCTTAATGGGTGGGGCAGAAAGACACAAGGGCTCCCCTTAGCCAGGAATGAGGCCACAGGAGCATCGTGAAGAATAACCATGTCATGTGGCATCCCAGATGGGATCCGGGCACAGAGAAAGGACATTAAGTAAAAACGAAGAAATGAAAAAAAGTGAAGTATGGGCTTTATTTAATAATAATGTATCGGTATTGGTTCATTAATTGTAACAAATGTACCCCACTAAGATGTTAGTAATAGGGGGACCTGGGTGCCAGGTATATGGGAATTCTGTCCTGTCTTCTCAATTTTTCTGTAAATCTGCAAACTATTCCGAAAACCAAAAAATAGTAATAACTATGTGGAAAAATAAGAATAATGGCCACAGTACATTGAAACATATCAGAGATAGAAGAATCTTTGAATGATGAGAGAGAGAGAGAAAGCTAACATGTGTGAGGCCAAGACTTGAGAGAGGATGAAGCCAGAGAAGGAGACCAGAACTCTTCCTCTGCACTTGGGTTGAGGGAAAATAAGCCCGAAGAAGGATTCTGTTAAGAATAACTTCTGTTTACTTTTTGGGTCTCCGAAGACTTTCTTCTCAAACTGAAAACAGAGAGAAAGGACAAAATTTTCTGACAATTGTTTGAATTATAATGACATTTTCTTGTCATTCGTCGTTCCCATGACACTCTTTAAGGTCATTTTGATGATTACGTATAAAATGGTCATCATAAAAAGGACCCAGGAAAACTCCGGAGTGAAGATCTGGGCATTGATGGGAGCAGCCCCTGGGCGTAAAGATGCAGGATGATGCTTTTTGCACCTGAGATCCGGTCAAAGGGGAAAAAAAAGGAGAATGGAATTTCCGCTGGAGTCATCAGGGTTTTATAAGAACTACATTTATAGGCGGTTTCTGGCTGGTATGACACTTTTTGAAACAAATTGTATCTTTGTGGAATGAATGTTTTAAATAATAACCAAAGCCAGTTTCCAGATACGCTCCAGCTCGGAGGCCTCCACTGCAACCTCCTGTGCAAAAGTTACACTGACGCTAGGTATCCAAATTAAAAATAAAATAACTTTTCCAAATATTTTGGTGAAAATAGAAACTTTCCGTTTTATGAGATATTATTTTTGTCTTCCATCTGCACTCCAAGTAAAACAAAATATTAAGGCTTAATTCCATTTTATTTCAACTGTTTAACTTTGCCCCTGAACCTTCAGATAAACATTTACCCAATGGCTGAACTCGTGGGTTTGGATTTTTGAAACATAGTAAACATTTCCCTATTTAATAATCTATCTAGTTTCTATAAACTGTATCAATTTATTAGATGTTTTAGCTTCTTTTAAGGTTGAATAAAGTTTAAGGTTCATGCAGAATATTTTTTTAAAGATTGGTTTATGTTCTTCTCGTCCCCATCTTGCTCCAGAAATGGTGTGCAAGCCGTCTCTGCCTGGGTTTACTCAGGTTCTCGAGGTCAGGCCGGGAGTGGGCTGCGCCTTATCGATTAGATGTGAGTAGGATTGACTGGCAGGAAATCCAAGATTTGAAATAAACTTTGTCCTTAGTTTTTGTTCTTTCTCCCTCTCTCCCTCCTTTTCTCTCCCTCCCTCCCTCCCTCCCTCTCCCTCCGGCTCTCCCCTCGCCTGCCTCTCCCCTTCCCCAGAGGTGGGCACTGACTCCAACTTACCTTTCCGGCCCCTTAGAAGCTGTTTGGCGCTTGTAGAGACCTCCAAATCGGCAGTTAGATTCTGCTCATCAGGAAAGGATACGCCTGGGGGCCTCGCCGCCACACCAGAAAGTGGACCGACGGGATTCTGGTCGGGACTGCGTTTGCCAGCAGAAAACAGGTTCTTCTCGAATGTCGAGGGCTATGCCTGGTTTCTTCGGATTTCTCTGCGTGTCCTGAGAACACCTGGGCACACGCTCCCCGGACAAGCAGGATGTGCTTTCTGCCTGAACCACGACTGTTTCTGGCAGCAGTTACCATCGGTGACGGCCTCTGATCGATCTCCAGGGGCTTATGTTGGAAGTTGGCTGTGACACCTGGGAGGTGAAAAAAAAGGTCTAAAAGGTGCCAACAGCCCAGCTCAGCAGAGTAAGCGACACCCTGGCGTGAAATAGGACCGGGGCCTCGGCTCCCGAGGCCTGCGCCTCCCACCGCTTCCCACGTCACCCAGCAGAGGCCGAGGGCGTTCTGGGGACCTCCTGGCCTCCTGTTTTGGCTTTGCGGTTTCAAGCCCTCACTCAGCTGTTTACAGCTGGGCGACATTGGCCAAGTTACTTTGCCTCTCTGTGCCTCAGTTTCCTCATCTGTCAAACGGGGATAATAGTCCCGATTTTCACGAAGGTGACCAAAACGATGGGTAGAAAGCGCATGCCCGTCACATAGTTGGTACGGAATAGACGCTGGTTCATGCATTGGTTCAGCAGGCGGTGCTTTGAGGCCCTACCCTGTTCCAGGACTATTATGGGCACCGTGGATGGCTTTTTTAGAATATTTCTATTGAATTTACCTCACTGGACAAATGCTAAAAGGTAATGGTAGGGAAATCCAATCCAGGAAGTGAATGAATAAATGGATGAACAAATGGATGAGTAAGCAGTATGTCCACCTAGCCGTCTACCAGTATACATGCTCTCTGTGTTTTAAGCAACAGATGTGGCCCCGGGGCTGTTTGGGGCGCGATTCCTCCATCCCTGTGGGGGACAGACCTCACCCTGGGAGCATGAGTTGAATGTTACGTGGCGATTTTCCTCCTGGCCCCGGTCCCTCAACATGGAAACCGGTATCCTGCCTGGGGTGCAACTTACATAAGGACATAAGTAGCAAATCCCTGACAGCTGTGATGACACAGCTGTTTCTGCACCTGTGACAGGTGGGGTCCGGATTGCGTGGCTGTTGACATAGATGCCCTGGGAATCGCAGGCCCTGGGGAGTGCAGGGTGCGCACCTCGCGTGTGGGCAGCTCCCAGAGCTGCAGGCCAGCCTGCCTTACTCCCCATCCAGGGGCCACGGTGCCTGCTTGTGCCTCACACGGGGCCCCCTTCCTCTGGTCCCTAGTGAGCCCCACGTCGCCTCCCTCCGGAGCCTTCTCTGACTCTCTCCACCCCTAGTCTTTCTCCTCTTTCTCTGGTGACCTCGCCCCCGCCCCCCGCCAGATATATGGTATCCACGTCTGTACCTTGCCTGGGAGTTGCTGCTCCATCATCTGTGGGCCTTGGTCTTCCCTCCTGGCTGCCTTGAATCTCCGTGGGGCAGGGCCCACGCGTGGCACCTTCTGCCTCACAGACCATCAGCGCTGACGTGACTATGTGCCCGAGGCTCACGGCTCTGCCTCCCTTTAGGGATGATTAACTTTGGAAAGGCAGAAAGGACGTGGTATTTGAAGGCAGAGGACCTGGGTGTGAATCCTGCTGCGCCATTCACGAGCTGTGTGACCTTGGGCAAGTTCATTCACATCTCTGACCTCAGCCTCCTCATCTACATACGACGAGGAGACTATCGGGAATCCGGCAACACTAAGAGAGGGAGTGTCTTTGGAAGTTCTTAGAAGGATAGAGAAATCATACGTGGCTGATCACTGACACCAGCGTTAACTGGACTCACCTGTGCTTCCAGAACCTACCATCATGTTACGCATTTTTATTTGGGGGGGAACCTTTAGTAAGAAGTGAAGCAGACTATAAAAGTGCACAGATCTCCAGATCATAGTTTGATGAATTTTCACATTGTGGATGCACCCGATAATCACTGCCCAGATTGAGCTCCCTGGGAGCCCCTCCCGATGCCCCCGGCGTTACCTCCCCGCCCCCCGCCCAGCCCTCGCTGTGCATTCAATGTGCCCTCCCGGACTCGGGGAATTGTGGGGTTTGGGTCGTTTTGCTTGCCTTCCAGCATTCTGCTGCGTGTATGGTGGGATCTGCCTGTGGTTTTCATTTGCATTCCTCTGGGGACCACTGGTGGCGTCACCATCCATGTCACATGCGTCCGGGCCATTCGGAGAGCCTTTGTGGCAGAAGTGCTGGTACAGGATTTTTTTTTTTTTTTTATGGGGTTGTTTGTCTTCTTCCCTTCCTTTGCCAGAGTTATGTATGTATTTTGGGTGCAGGTCCTTTGGGGTATGGATGTATCGCAAATATCTTCTCCCCCTCTGTGGCCCACCTGTTCACTTGCTTAATGGTGTCTTTGGCTCAACAGAAGTCCTTCAGTTTAGCGGAGTCCAATGTACCAATCTTTTCCCTCATGGTGACTGTTTTCTGTGTCTTGTTTAAGAAATGTCTGACCCTCCCGAGCTCTCCTATGGTACCTTCTAGAACTTTGTTGTTTTACTTTCCGTATCTGAAATCGGCTTTGTGTATGGTGTGAGGTAGGAGGTCAAGGTTCACCTTTCTCCCTGTGGCTGTCCACACCATTTATTGATCCCACACCATTTATTGGAAGGACGATCCTTTCCCCTAGTGGCAACTTTGCAGGAAGTCAAACGTATAGTATATTTGTAGGTCTGTGTCTGGGCTCTGCTTTGCTCCCTTTGTCCCTTTGTCTGTCCTTGCACAATACTTTGTTAAGTCTTGTAACTTCTTCTTATCAGCTAGATGAGTCCTCTAACCTGCTCAGAACTGTCTTTACGACTCTCAGCCTTTTGCATTTCCATATGAGTTTTAGTATCGGCTTGTCCATCTTCTCTCTGTCATACACACACTCCTGCTGACATTTTAATTGGGATCACACTGAATCTGTAGATCGACCTGGGGAGAACTGACAGCTATACTGTACTGAACCTTCCAATCCACGAACACAGGAGGTTACCCCCCTCACATACGTCTGTAATCTCTCTTGGCGATGTTTCATAGTTTTCTTTGTTGAAGTTGTGCCTATATAATTCTTTGATGCTATTTAAAAAGGCATAAGTTTTTTAGGTTTTGTTTGTTCCTGGTATATAGAAGGGTAATTGACTTTTGAAGGTTAATCTTGTATTCGGTGAATTCATTTATTAATTCTCATAGTTTATCTGTGGGTACTTCTGGGTTTTCTCCCTTCAAAATTACAGTCTGTGGATAATGTCAGTTTGATTTCTTCCTTTCCAATCCATAGGTTTTTCTTTGTTTTTCCTGCCTTATTGCCTTCCTGAGACCTCCAGTACGACGTTGAATGGAGGTGGAGATGGCAGACATCGCGTTTCAGCTCCCAGCTCAGGGGACGCTCTCGGTATTTCACCCTTTAGTTGCTATTTGTTTTAGATTTAGTCATATAGGCTGAGTTTTTATCATAAACAGGTATTAAATTTTACCGAAGGCTCTTTCAGCACTTATGGAGGTGACCACTTGATTTTTTTATTTCATTAATTTTTTTTTTTTTTTGAGGAAGATTAGCCCTGAGCTAACATCTGCTGCCAATCCTCCTCATTTTGCTGAGGAAGACTGGCCCTGAGCTAACATGTGTGCCCATCTTCTTCTGCTTTATATGTGCGACGCCTACCGCAGCATGGCTTGCCAAGCGGTGCCGTGTCCACACCCGGGATCCGAACCGGCAAACCCCGGGCCGCCAAAGCAGAATGTGTAAACTTCACCCTGTGCCACCAGGCCAGGCCCTATTTCATTAATTTTTAAATATGACACCAACCTTACATTCCTGAGATCAATTCCATTTGGTCATATTACCCTTGTTAATGGAATTATCGTGTTAACATTTTTGTTTGGGGTTTTTGCATATATGTTCGTGAGAGATATTCTCCCCTCTTGTAATGTCATTTTAACAGATTAAAGTGAATTGGGAAGCAGTCCCTCTTTATTCCTGGAGGAGTCTGTGGAAGAGCGGTGTTATTTCTTCCTGAAATGTTTAGAAAATTTCTCCAGTGGAGCCGTATGGACCTGGAACTGTCTTTGGGAAAAGGACACTAATCATACATCAAATTTGTCTCATAGATAGAGGATGGTTGGAACTGTTTATCTCTTCTTAGGAAAATTTTGAGAAGTTGTGTTTTTCTAGAAAACTGTCCATTTCGTCTAGATTTTCCAATTCATTTGCACCCAGTTTTCCCTAATGCACTCATGTTTTCTCTCTAGTGTCTGTGGGGACCGTAATGATGCCTGCCTCCTCGTTCCCATTAGTGATCATTGTGTCTCCCTTCTTTTCCTCCTCTAAGAGAGGCCCCACTCAGGACCCAGTTCTGCACATGTCCTGCTCTGGCCCTCCGCCCCCCTCCTTCCATGGGGTGAAATCTGTGAGGCCAAGGGCACTGCCCACCTTGAGCCCTCACCCTCCTTCTGAGACCAGGCTTGGACACTTGGGGTCCAAAGATCCCCACCCAAACGGCCCCCAGTCCATTTCCAGAGCCTGCACGGGCCTGTTTCCTGGACCGCCCGCTCAAAGGCAGACCATGGGCGTGCTGTGAGGACCCCCTGGGCAGCTGAGGGGCAGCTCTCTGCGGGGCCGCAGCCAAAGCTTGGATGTGCAGGCTCCTCATGGCACAGGATGATGCCAGGGTGGCAACGGGGGGGGGGGGGGGGGGGGGGCGCAGGCCCCATCTCCCATCACCCCGTCTCCTGGCGCAGATCTCCAAGGGGTTTATGACTTCTAAATTTGAACCTGACTTTCTCTGTTGTGCAAAGGTTTATTTCTCAAAGTAGGAGGATGGAAAATATTTTAATAGTTCGTTTGCTGGGTTTATAGCTTAAATATATGGCATCTGATCTGCTCTTGCGAGGGGCAGGCCTGGGTCTGACGGGGGTGGATCAATATTATTAGTCTTTTCAAAGAACTAGCTTGTAGTTTCGTCCGTTTCTCCATGATACCTTTGTTTTCTAAATCACAATGTCCATTCTCATCTTTACTATTTGCTTCCTTATACTTGATTTACTGTTTGATTTGCTGGTTTTTTCCTAGCTTCTTGGTACACACACATAGATCATTGATTTTCAGCCTTTCTTCTTCTTGACTCTGTGCATTGAGGCCTATACAATTATCTTCAAGCACAGTTTTAGCTACCTATGGTGATATGATAACGTGACATGGGATATCATATTATCATTATGTCCAGTTCAAAATATCCTCACATTTTCACTGTGGTTTCTTTTTTGGGCTATAGATGATTTAAAAGAGCATCACTTAATTTCCAAATGTTTGGGGATTTTTACAGTTGTCTTTTTGTTATTGGTCTCTGTTTGTTTCCACTGTCATCAGAGGACAAGAGTTCAGTCCTTTGAAACGTGCTGAGACAGGGGCCTGTGCAAAACGGGTGGTGTGTGCTTGAGAAGAATCTGTATGCTGTAGTTTCAGTTGATTTTTTTGGTCTGAAATTCTATCATTTACTGAAAGAGTTCAACTTTGTTAAACATACAATCTATGATTGAGGATTTATTTCTTATTTTAGTTCTGTCAGCTTTTGTTTCATGTATTTTGAGATACATATAATTTAGAATTGTTATATCTTTCTGCTGATTGACATCCGATTGCAAAACACCTGTTCTTATCTCCTGGAAAACTTCTTACTTTTAAATCTACATTATTCAATATTAGGATAGCTGCACAAGCTTTCTTTTTATCGTATTTGCATGGTATGTATTTCTTCCATCTTTCAACTTGTAATCATCTGGGTCTTTATCTTCTTCTTCTTCTTTTTTTTTTTTTTTTGAGGAAGATTAGCCCTGAGCTAACATCTGCCACCAATCCTCCTCTCCTTGCTGAGGAAGACTGGCCCTGAGCTAACATCTGCTGCCAATCCTCCTCTTTTTGCTGAGGAAGACTGGCCCTGAGCTAACATCCATGCCCATCTTCCTCTACTTTATATGTGGGACGCCTACCACAGCATGGCTTACCAAGTGGTGCCATGTCCACACCAGGATCCGAACTGGCGAACCCCGGGCCTCTGAAGTGGAACGTGCGCACTTAACTGCTGCACCACCAGGCCACCCCCATCTGGGTCTTTATCTTAAAGTGTGTCTTCTGTAAATAGTATAGAGTTGGAATTTTAAAAAATCTCGTCTGATAACTTTGTCATTAATTGGACTTTTTAACCCATTTATATTTAATACAATTATTAATCTATATCTGGGTTTCTACCCATCATCTTGCTCTGTATTCTATTTGTCCCAGTTGTTTTTTGGATTTTTTACTTCTTCCTTTTGGATTAATCAAATCTTTTTTCAAATCTAATTTCTCTCCTATTCCTAGTTGTACATTCCTCTATTTTTCTTTCTTTCTTCTTTTTTTTAAAGATTGGCACCTGAGCTAACATCTGTTGCCAATCCTTTGTTTTCTTCTTCTCCCCAAAGCCCCCCAGTACATAGTTGTATATTCTAGTTGTGGGTCCTTCTGGTTTTGCCATGTGGGATGCCACCTCAGCATGGCCTGATGAGTGGTGCCATCTCCGTGCCCAGGATCGAAACCGGTGAAACCCTGGGCTGCCAAAGTGGAGTGCAAAAACTTAACCACTCAGCCACAGGGCCGGGCCCTATTCCTTTATTTTTCTTCACGTGGTTGCACTAGAAATTATCAGATGCATTCCTGGCTTTTTAGAGTCTTTCTTAAAATAGAGCTTTAGCCTCTCGCTTTTGGACAATGTTGAACCTTAAATGCCTTCACTTCATTCACTCCTCTTATTTTTGTCACGTATTAATTCTATTTATATTTTAATCCCGTAAGACATTGTTACTGCTATTTTAGACAATCACTATTCATTTAGATTTGCCCACTTGTTTCTTCTTTCCAACGTTCTTCATTTCTTTCTGCTTCCACTTGGGGTTATTTCCTTTCTGTCTGAAAAACTCCCTTTAGGGTTTCTTTCAGTGGGGGCTTACCAGCAATGAATTCTCTTAGTTCATTTGAAAAAAGATCCTTATTTCACCTTCGTTTTTGAAAGATACTTTCTTTAGATATAGAACCCTAAATTGGCCATTGTTTTCTTTCAGTAATTTAAATAGGCTGTTCTACCATTCGAGGCTCGTGCTGTTTCTGCGGAAAAGTCAACCATCAGCCTTATTTTTGATCTTTTGAAGATAGTGTCACTTTTTCCTCTGGCTGCTTTTAAGATTTTTTTTCCTTGTCCTTCGTTTTCGCCACTTTCAGTGCGATGTGCCTAGATCTCACCTCCTTGGTGTGTCTCCATCTGAGGTTGATAGCACTTGTCGTATCCATCATTAAACACGGCCTGGTATCTTTCATCGGTTGTGGAAAATTCTTGACGGAACTCGTTTCAAATATCGCTTCTGCCCCCTCTCTCTTCTCTTTCCCCAGAACTCCCACTGCGTGTACGTTAGGCATGTTCACCCGAACTTGTGTGTCTCCCGTGGTCCCTTCTGCTTTATGGCCTTTTTTATCTCTGTGCTTCAATTTGAATATTTTCTCCTAATCGATGTCTCTTCCAGTTCACTGATCTCTTCCCTTCTCTCTGACCTGCTGCTCTTTCAAATTCTTGTTTCTGGCCTTATGATTTCCATTCGATTCTATTGGTCAATTCCAGTTCTCTCATGAAATCCTCCGTCTTTTCATTTATCTTCTTCAACACATTGGCGTCTGTGTCTGAGAGCCCCCACCGTCTGGATCTGCTGTTGGTCTGTCTCTTGGGTCGTCTGTTTGTTTGTTTGGCTTGATTTTTAATTTCTTGGCCCTACCTCCTGGCGCTCATGATAATTTTTCACTGAACCCTGGACGCTGTGTGTGAAGGTGGGGCGGCCCCGGATGATGCTTGCTTCCTCCAGGGCGACTGCAGCTTCTCTGGCAGGCAGGATACGGGCAGATCCGCTTGTTTCTGTGAGGGTTGGAGAGGATTTGGGGCTAGAATTCAGGATTTGGGAAAGGCTGGTCTCTTTCCGGACCCTGAGCCTTTCCGAGTCCTCAATTCAAAGCTGGAGAGGTGACCACCACCCCCACCTCCTTGGTGGGCCCCGAACTCCAGTTTTTGCTTCCCTGGCATCAAGAGACTGAGGAACTCTCCGGTTGCCTCTGTGCCCTCCTCACACCTCCTTTCTGCTTGATTTCTCAGCTGCCCGGCCCCGGTCCCAAACCTGGCTGCCCTCTGAGCCCCTGGGGGTGGATGAAAATGTGGGAGCCATTTGGTAATCAGCTGAGCAGAATATGGAGCTCATTTCTCCATGTTTCCCTTTTTTTCTGGGACCTCAGCCCTCGAGTCCTGTCTGCCTTGGTTCTCCTGAAAGCCCATCCAACACCTAGGTTTTTCTGGTTTTGCGTTTGTCTTTAACCAGCCTCTGCAGTTGATCTTGGCAGGAAGAGGACTCCGACAGGGTCGCCACTCTGTCGCGGCCAGAAGCAGGGTTCCCCACTTTGCATCTTAACGGCCGCCTCTTGCAGCCTCCTGCAGGCTTAGAGGGGTGTCCACTCGGAGGGTGGCTCTGACAGCTGGAACTTCAGACCGACAGGAGAGTTCCGGAAAGCCCGTGCTTGGGGTCATGTAGTTAGGGGAGGGTCCCTACCTCTGTTGCTGCCAACTACATGACCTTGAGCAGCTTCTGGGCCTGCCAGGACCTTGGCTTTGTCTGCCGGTGGGTCTAATGGTACCCGCGCCGTGTATTTCACAGACTGTGTGAGGATGAGCCATGCGGGATGCAGCCAAGGGAACTTGGAGAATAGAGAAGTGACTCTTTTTTTTTTTTTTTTTCCATAAAAAAGGTGTAATGGGCCCCAAATATAGGCACAGAGTCAGGACAAGAGCCGTTTGCTGTGTGAAGGTACCACACCCCTGATAGACATTTAGAAAGGTCTGCAAAAGATGGCTGTGCCCCAGGAAACCTCCCCGGGGGGCCCATCTTCCAGAAGACCCTGGAGACACTTTCCCAATGAGCTGAAGCTCCCCCAGCGAAGCAGAGCGACTGAGAACTAACATGCCCTGGGGCCGCGCTGTCTGCCCAGGTCAGGCTGGAGCGAGGCTCACCGAGGGGCCGGGGTTGCCTTCTCTCTGGAGCCTCGTCCAGCATCCCCACCTCCGGGCTCCCCTTGACTCCGTGCCCAGCTCCAGGAGGGGTTACTGGTCCCACACATCACAGTCACCTGTGTGCACATCTGTCCTCCTGAGACTAGGCGGGTCCCAAACCTGGCTACCCTCTGAGCCCCTGGGGGTGGATGAAAAATCTCTGAATGTCAGGCCCACATCTGGATTTTTTAAGGCTCCCCAGGTGAAGCAATGAGTATCTGGACCTTCATTTTATAAATGTTGGTGGAGACACTGAACATCCCTGGGATAGGTAACTGCCCTAAGCCAGAGTGTGCCTGGTCCTGTGTTTGTGGAATGAAGGCAAGGAGGGGATGGAGGGAGAAGGGGGCGGAGCGGGGAGGGGGGAGGGGGAGGGGGTGGAGTGAGGAGGGGTGGAGAGGATGGGGGAGAGGGAAGGGGAGGGGGGAGGGGGAAGGAGAGAGGGGGAGAGGTGGAGGAGATGGAGGAAGGGAGGGAAAGGGAGCAGATGGGCAGGGAGCACTCAGTTGGAAGGCCGGGTCCCGACTCCTGGACCAGGCCCCCCCAGGCCTATCGGAAAGAGCCCAGCCCCATGTGGTCTGGTGACCGGTGGCCATGCAGCAGGAGCACACGTTTCAGCTGAGATCCCCGCCTTTCTAAGAGGGCACTAATTTCACATTAATGCAGGTCTTACCACGGGCCACTGCCCTTTGGTGGGAAGCCCCTCCCGTCCCCGTGTCCTGTGTCGCACCCGCTGTTTCCTGGGGGTCTGTTAGGCATGAAAATGCACCATGTGACTCTCTGAAGAGGGGGCATCTTGTACCCCACCCGCCCAGTCCTTCAGACCCCACTGTTCTGGAGCAATACAACCTGGTCATGTCAAGTCTTTTTTTCCCTCTTTTGGGCATTTTTTGATGAGTCAAAGGCAGCTTGCCACCAACAGCAAGGTCTGACGTCGCAGGTCCGCATCGGGCCCTGGGCTTTCCCATCCCTCTGTTCTCAGAGGTTCAGATCTGTACATCCTGCTCTGTGGATTTCCCTCATTCTCTCATTTCTTTCTTTTTTTCTTCCCTTCCTTTCTTCGATTCCTGTTTCTTCTTTATCTGGAAAAAGAAAGTCTTCACACTTTGGAAGTGGGCTGGAATGCGGGAGGGGGTGCGGCCCACCAGTGTCGCTATTTCCCCCCCGACGGGCAGGGGTTGTTTTCTGCTGGGCACCGATGTGGGGGCTCGTGCCACGAGGCAGATTGATGGCCTGTCGTGAGGGAAGGGCGCACGTGAAATATCCGGCGAGTCCTTCCTGTGCCAGCAGGGCCCCCGAGAGCGTCTACCCCACAGGCTGGGCAGATCTGGGCCGAGGTGGGGGCTGCACGGCCTGTGCCTGTGGAGCTGGGGCACGGTGACCTCTCCGCCACCACACTCAAGCACTGTCTGTGCAAGGGGTTCCTGGACCCAGTTCCATTGTGTGTGTGTGCATGTGTGTGCATGTGTGCTTGTGTGTATACGTGTGTGTGTGTGTGTGTAGGCTTCCCCACACCAACAGGCGGTTCTCGGATGCCAGCAGGGTGTCCCAGACTTCAGCTCGGCAATAACACTGTCTGCCCAGACATAGACTCAGATCCCGCAGGCGAAGGGCTCGGCCCCACAAGCCCACCCTCCACTTCAGATGCCAATTGCAATTCTAGGTTGTCACCTGCTTCTGCCCGACCGGCCATAAAGCAGAGGCTCCCAAGACCCCCTCCTCCGGTTCAGTTAATTTGCTAGAGCGGCTCACAGAACTCAAGAAAACCCGTTTACTAGATTCCCGATTTATCACAAAGGACCTTCAAGAGTCATTCGCCTGTTGGGAAGAGCCCCCCCCCCCCGGCTGGTTTTGTGGCCTCAGCCCCCTAGATGAGAAGGAAAACCTCTCCAAAGGCCAGATCTTATCTGAGAAACAGGTTTCTTGGTCCCCGTGTGGCCCTGATGCTCATAAGCATTTTTCCCTTTTGTTCCTGGTTCTATTTTTGCACTGGACAGATGGACACCCTGGACCGAGATGAACTTTACAGTTGCCCCCAGGGACCAGAAGGATGCTGGCCCCCTCCTTAGTTGTGCTGGCCTCCAAAGTCAAGGCAGTGGGCAGTGAAAAGTTGGGTCAGGCCAGGCCAGGCCAGGCCAGACAAAAATAAAGGTTTACTGGTCGCCTTTTCCCCAGACCTCTTCCTTCTTCCCATTCCTTTTGCCGTGGGAAGTTCTTGCCCTTTCTCTGCTTTCTGCATCCTCAGATGTCAGTGGGCCTGATGCTGGTTGCCCTATTTACCTAGCAGAATTATTTGGGAGAAGAAAGTCATTTACGCCTTAGTATGAATTAGATCAATAGTTTGCCTTTTCTCAGGATGTTTGCTCTCTAAGTCATTGAAAAGCTCAGGGCCACATATAGACCTTTGGGGCAGTGACAGGAGAACAGGAATGAGAGATGGAGGAAGATGCTGATCTGGGAGGACCTCTCCAGAGCCCGGGCAGTCACACACACGAGCCCCTACCCTCGAGTCCTTCCTCAGTTTGAGTACTGTCCGTGTTCTGGGACAAAGGATTTTGAGAATTTATAGATGAGAGTGATTTGTGGCACAACCAAGAGCAGGGAGCAGAGAGAACCGGGAGCTGGGCTGGGCAAGGAGGTGGTGGAGGCAACTCCCTAAGACGCTGACCCTAAATCTTTGACGTTGTTCTTGTGAAGGAGTAATTCTGCATGACACCCGAGCCCGGAAGCAGCGCCCAGCTTGTGGAGCAGGTTCCCAGTGTGACGTGATGGGCAGAGCCGCCTCAGGGCCATCGGCTGCCCCCATGGCAGTGAGGTCTCTGTCACAGTGGGGGAGACCTCCTGGCTTCAGCCGTCCTTGCAGGAGGCCTTGATCGGGGTTGGGTGCTGCCAGATCAGACGCTCGGGGCCCTGGGCTATAGTGCGCATCCTGCTCGCCCCAGAACAGCCCTTCCAGCTCTCGGACCATATGGCTCAGGCTGCGTCGCTCCCCACTTCTGAGCCCCCTTCCCACCCAGAGGGGTTGGTTTTCGGAATTTCCCGAGAGCGACTGTAGGCTCCCTGGGTGGGGCTGTCTTTCCCTTTGTGTCTGTGGCCCACAGCTCGCAGCTTGGTGGCTGCACACAGTAGGACCTTAGTGAATACGCTGATTGCTGCCTGGGGAGCCCACCCTGCTCCCTCCCGGCCAGCGCGGCAGGTGGAGGAGCCCGAAGGGCTGTGGATGGGGCTTTTGTGGCAGCTGGCCCGGTAGCCTCCAGGACTTTCTCCAGCTGACCCAACAGCCTTAAAATGTTAAGACAACAACTCCATCCTCCTGGCTCCTGGGGGAACCAGTGTGTGAAAATGCCACAGCCTCCCACGACAAAGGCCAGCCGCTCAGGGGTGTGAAATGGCCTGCGGGTGACAGTTCTCCATCCGCACGGTGCTGGAATCCGGGGACACTGGTGAAGCCCCATTATTCACTCATTCGCGCTCCCAACCAAGATTTTTGCAACCTGCCGCACGCCGGGCTCTGCTGGGTGCTGAGAGCACAGCAGAGGGTAAGACAGATAAGGTCCCCGCTTTCCTGGCGCAGAGAGAAAATAAACAGTCAGGTGACAGGTGCTCCGGAGCACAGGAAGGCGGCTGGGAGGGGGTCCAGGAAGGCTCTGGAAAGGCCGTGTTGGAGCAGGGACGTGAAGGAAAAGCATCGACTCTGGTGAGGCCATTAGCACAGGTCTGCTCCATGGTGAGGGGTCCCAGCGGTCACTTCAGGGGAAACACTCCCCTTTTTCTGGTCCTCGCAGCAAACGAGGCTGTGACCCTTGTTTGGAAGGGAGCTGCCGCCCCGGCTCATCCCTCGCCCCCAATGTCACTGGTGCTGCAGAGACCGTCCCCTCCAGGGCCGTGTCCCTTGTAGGGGACGTTTATAAAGGCCCCCCGGAGAGCAGAGCTGCCTCCATAAACCTTACAGGACTCTGCCTGGGGCCATCGGCACCACCGGAGTTTCTCTCTTCCCTGTTTTCCTCTTGGAAGGAACGGGAAGCCCCATCATCCTCCCCGACAGAGGACAGGGTGGGCTCTGTCCGGCAAGAGCGGGAGTGAGTCCTGCAGAGAGAGGGCAGTGTGAGCCGCGGTCAGGGTGGGCCTCTCCACACTCGGGAGGGAGAGCGAAGGTGCAGCAGTGGGACAGAGAGCGAGCTGGGAGGGCGGGCAGACAGGAAGCGGAGACATTCGGTTCTCAGATCGTCAGACATAATAGTTCCCGCACAGAAGCAGGCAAGCGGACCCTCAGGTGCAGCTGTTGGGAAGGGATTGTGCTGGAGGCGTGGCCCTGGGGCCCCCGAGATCTGTGTGGCGGCCCGTGCTGCAGGATCTGGGCAGTGACAAGCTGTGGGCAGGGTGAACCTCTGGTGGGTTTCTGGACCACTGATTACATGCAGGTGAGGAGAGAGGTCGCACACGTGGGGCCATTTCCAACCCCAGGAATGAGTAGCCTCTGTCTGACTTGTCTGTGCGTGTGTGAGCGTGTGCACGCGTGTGCTTACTAACTCCGTCCCGCACCGAGCTTCGGGGCTTGTCTCCATAAGCAGAGGCGTGGCCAGGGCTGAGCTGACCCGCTGTCCTCCGTCCCAGGGGCTCCTCTCTCTCACGCTTGCCCCGCCCCCAAACATTTTACTTCTGAAGAGAAGATGCTTTGGGGCCCCAACTCGTTGAATAACCGGCCCGATTCTGTGCCTTTTTCCTGGGTGGGACAGCTCACTTCCCGTGTCATTTTCAGGCAGGAAAACCTGGAGCCATCGAATCATGACAGAATGACCTGGAGCTGACACTCTAGTGGGGGTGGGGGGCAGACACCAGACAAGAGAAGGAAGTGAATTAGGCAGCGGACAGAAAGTGGTAAAGCCTGTGGGGCGGGGTGAAAAATAAGCCTGGGAAGGAGTATGAGGAAGGGGAGAGGAGATAAGAGAATGACCAAGTGAATGAATGAGTCAACGAATGGGTGAATGAAAGAATGATGGGTGAGCAAATGAATGAGTGAGTGAGTTAGTGAGCGAACGAACCCCCATCCAGCCAATGTGGAGAAGAGCCTGGGAAGGGCCCTGAGTGTCCCCTTCTCAGGTCCCCACCTGCTTGGGCGTGGGCCTGCCCCGGTGTCCAGGACCCCCAGGGAGGCAGCGTGGGTGGGCGCCCGTGGCCCCAGGCCCCTGGCACTGTCTCAGACAGCCCCCCACCGACAGCGCTGGCTCAGTGTGCACTGTAGGGGGCAGCCGGCAGGTGCAGGCTTGACCACTTACCATGGGGACCCTAGGAGGACAGCCTCCCGTGGTCCAGGGGGACTTCTTGTAGGTCTCAAAACACCTCTCTCACCTCCTCCCCTTCAGCACCTGTGTGCCCAGCTGTGTCATCAGATATGTTTTGTAATTCAAGATACTCTGTCAACACATTTCAGGAATGTGCCTCCAATGGGGCCTCAGGTGAAGGTGGTTTTCTCTCAATTGGTGCCCTACAGATAAAAATCCAATAGAGTGGCCGTTTTTCCTCAAACCATGAAAGGGGTCCGGTGTCAGCCTGCCGTCTACATGGTACGTCAGTGCTTTTGGTAATAGGCCCCTGGAGGAAGAGGGAAACAGTGGACGAGGGCGTTTCCATCCTCTCTGGGCATGATGGTGCAGCCGCTGGCTCAGCCACCTCCTGCTACAGGGAGGCTGTCCCCGTCTCTGTCTCCCTGCCACCAGGCGGGTGGGTTCTGTTGCCCAAGTGTCTTTCATTGTGTCGATGGATGCATTGTCCCACGGGGTCGCAGGGGAGAAGGGAGCTGATTGAGACTCAGTCTGGACTTCCCCTCACGCCTCCAAAGAAAGGACCCTGGGGTGAGGGCGGGGACATCTGTGTGAATCCACTGCAGGCCGTTGGCATCACCGTTAGAACTCGAGATCCTGTTTGCGGAGGGCTGACATGGCACTGGCTCGTCGTAGGCGCTGTACCACTGCTTGTTAAATAAACATAAATGGGGAAACCCAGAGTGTGCCAAAGACGGGAAGGGGAGTGGAGTGGGCAGAAATGAAGCAGAAGACGCGAGGAGGATGGAGCAGAAATGAGCCTGCGCGCCTGGATGGAGCCAGGGAGCCGGGCCAGCAGAACAGACATGAGTAACGCGGCTGAGCTGGACCAGAAGTCTTCCTGGAGGAGGTGGCCGGCAGCTGAGCCGGCCGGGCTCTAACCCAGCCCATACATCTTTTTAGAGTTCTTAGGAATTCTCAGAAGGCAGTTCCTTGGGTTCACAACACACCCTCTGATGGAAACAACACCCATGGATTCTTTTGTGGGGGAAAAAAATCCCCCAGACAGAACTTCATGCTTCGGGCTGCGTTCCAGAACCCCGGGCTGGCGGTTTCCCTGCGCTCGGAGCCTCCCCGTCCAGCTGCAGCTGGCGGCCTCAGCTCGGGGCTCTGACATCATGCAAGGGAAGGAAATGACAGTGGTCCCGTCTCCCACCCACCGTATCTCGGTTATAAATTCCCCAGGCCTGTCTTCCCCGGGAATAATTACACCCCGGGTTGATTTTAGCACATGAGGTCAGACCTATTTGGCGTTCATCTCTTTCCTGCAGGGGTTGCCCACCCGAGACTTGAAGGGGCGCAGAGCCAGCATGGGCGTGGGGGACGGGTGGCCGTTGGCACTCACAATAGCCCTGAGTCATGAGCCGCTCACTTCTTCCACGCTCCTTCCCCACCCGGGGCTGCCCCTGAGGCAACGGCATTTATTCAGGCATTTATTCAGTGTCTCTGAGTGTGCAGGGAGCCGTCCAGGGGAGAAAGCTGCCCTGAGCTGGGATGGCCAGACCCGAGGGACCGAGCAGCCTCAAGGGGTCCTCCACCGACGGAGGGCCGCCCGGGGCCATCTGGGTATTTTGTAAAAATGAGCCAAACCTCCTACCTCCTCTCTCTCTCATTCCGTGTGCATGTGTTGACTTTGTGGTGTGAGCCCTGCTGGGAGGGGGTCAGCAGGTCTAGATTTAAGGGCACAGCCACCCTCCAGTCTGTGACCCTGAGCCAAGCACATCCCTGCTCCAGGCCCCGGGGTTCTCATCTGAGAACCATGGGCTGGTGAGACGAGGCTGCCCGGTCGTCCTCGAGAGCACGGGCAAGGCAGGGGCTGCGGGTAAGCCCAGAGCTGGCTTCTCAGCTGGGGTGACTTTGACGCCAGGGACATGTGACAAGGTCCGGAGACATCTTTGGTTGTCATGCTGGGAAGGAGAGGTGGTACCGGGATCCAGTGGTCAGAGGCCAGGGATGCTGGCAAACATCCCACAGTGCACAGGACGATCTCCCAGGACAAAGAATGAGCCAGCCCCAAATGTCAGTGGTGCCAAGGCGGAGAAGGCCTTCGAGGGCACCATGTCAGAGAGATCTGTGCTGGAATACTCGCCGATGCGGCTCACTGTGGCCAGGCCAGTCGGAGGGCCCCGTTCTGCTGCGCTCTGTGAAGCTGGGTCTGTTGGCCAAGTTGCAAATGGCCCAGTGAGGCAGGCCTATGCCGCCAGGCAGCGCGGAGAGCAAGGCGTTCCTGCCTGTGGGCACCGCCAGGGAGATGAGGCTGATGTGGATGATAAAACACCACTGCAACGGCCCCCGTCTGAGCCTCTTCCGAGGGAGGCGCTCCCCCCACCACACACGCAGCCTCGTCGCCCGCGTCCCTCACCACTCTGTGCCAGTACGCCCGGTGATTATTAAAAGGTCAGCAAAGACGTAAGTGTCTGACGGTGGGTGACATCCCAGCGACACAACAGGGCAACACGCTGGCAAAACAGGGTGAGCTATGAAGCGCGGGACTTGGGATAAAATGCGCCGTTTAGACGAGCGAGACTGGTTTTTATTAATTCACGAGCGGACAGTTAATCCTGCCCGTGCCCCTTGGCGTCCTGAACAATGAGAATCACTGAGTCAAAAAGCAGAAAATGCAAATTAATGCAACAGTTTATCTGGAGGGCTCGCTTATAAGCAATTAGTGACTCAGAGCAGAGACGCAGCCCCCTCCCCCCACCCAAGATGGCCCACAGGAGACAGCCCGAGGCACGGGTGCCATCATCGCCAGAACCGGAGGGACCTTTAAAGTCCTCTGATGTGGGGCAATCTCAGCGTGGAGGATTCCCATGCCCCCTCCCCGATTTTGGGGGTAATGTTGTTTTTACTCTTTGTTGGTTCTTGAAATCCTAAGACCTGAGGACCCCCCGTGCAGGCCTTGAGTGGCCTGGGGACGGAACTGCTCCTCGCTGGCCCGTCCTGTCCCGTTCTGCTCAGAGGCCTTTTCCCCTCCCTTTGCTGAAGCCTTTCCACATTGTCCCCTGGGAGAGTGGGGTGGGGGACCAGAGGAGCAGAATGCAGGGACACGTACTGACACGTGGCAAAGAAAGTGACACCTTACAGGCGAGCAGGTGTCGAGACCCTGACTAGGGCGTCAACCTCAGAACCGAGAGGCGAGACGCGGCTCCTGGAGCCAGGCCACAGGGGCCACTGGCCCAGCAGGAGGTCCAGGCCTGAGACACCGCCCCCTGCCCTGCGGCCCCCAGAAGGGCTCGGGCACAAAGCCCCCCAGCCTCTCAGGGTCCGAAGTCAAGGGTCACCTTCCCAAACATTTGGCAATGCCAATGCACCCAGAATTGAGGAATTCCGTTTTTACTCTTTTTTCACAAATTATACGTCACAGACTTCTGCAAGACTCTTTGCCACTTGAAAATAAATTTAGAAAGACAATGCATTCGAGTTACACAATCTTGGTTGTTTACCAACAAGGATAAGAGAATGAAGTTATATAATCCTGTGTGTATGTGTGTATGTGTGCGCACGCGTGCACACACGTGTATGATTCTCCCCAACCCCCAAAACTTGAACTTTTAGGGATGAGCTCTCCCCAGCGTGGCAGACACCGTGGACGGCCATTTCCAACGGGGACTTGGCCAGCACAGCGCCCTTCTCTGGGGCGTCCCCGGTGTAGACAAAGGGTCCTTCAGGGCCACTCAGCACCAGCCCAGGCACGGAGGAGCTTTCCTGTACCTCTCCAAGTTCAAGAAAGTCACCAACTTGAGTCTAAAGGAGGTGGGGGAGGTCATGACAATGACAAGATGACAGGAGTAGGAAGAGCAGCCACCGCTGCTGCTTCATGCCCACCAGATGCTCCTGCGAGGACAGAGACTCCGGGAGGCTAAGGGGGCTTGCCCAAGGTCGCTGGACTGGAACCAGACCCCACCCTGTGTGATGCCAGAATCCACCCTTGGAACCATGCTGGTGACGTCATGACCTTGGAAGGCCCTGAATATTCCTCAGTGGGCATTCGATGAGCAATTATTGAGCACCAACTGTATGAACCCACTGTAAAATCAGGTGGAGTAAAGGAAGTGCTGTAGTCGAGGTACAGGCAGCTTCTTGGGCCTGAGTGCTTTGGTGAGGGGCAATCCAGGGTGGCTTCCTGGAGGAGGTGGCATTTGGTACACACCGTGAAGAACTAACAGGCTGTAGGGAGGCAGAGGGAAGGGAGACTTTATTCCCAAGGGGTGGGGTTGCCAGTGCGGCCCCTGGGGGATTAACCTGAGTGTGGCTGCCCCTGGAGACCCACGTGCTCCTCCTGCGAGGATGGAGCATTGAAAACACGTCCTGAGGAGCACTGTGTGCCAGGCCCCCTGCCACTCCTGGGACAAGAGCAACGGAAGTCACCATCGCTCCCTCCAGGAGGCAGTAGAGCGTCGCGCAAGGAGTGGCAGCCGCTCTGCAGGAAGCCCACCCTCCTTCCTTGGCCTTCGGAAGCCCCCATAGCCCTTCGCAAAATGAGGACCCGGCTGGGGGCTCAAATGAGACGAGCTGTGTAAGGGACTTGGCTCGTGCCTGGTCACAGAATACTAAGCGTTTGGTAAATGGGGGCTGCGGGCAACATTAGGGGGCCCACCCGGGGCGTGGGGAAGGACGCACAAGTAGCCAGGGCGAGCCGGAGGGGGCGGGCCTGCAGAAAGCAGGGGAGGCTACCTGGAGGAGGTGAGGACGGAGCGACAGCGGGAGGCCTCCAGCGGGTGGAGGGGGAAGGGGCGGGGAGACCATTCCCGACTTCCATCGCAGCAGCGTCTCTGCCCTGCAAGGTGCCCGGCCACAGAAGTGCGACCTTTGGAGCCTTTCCCTGAAGGTGGGGGCTGTCGGACGCTTCCTCCCTGGTCTGAAACCTCGGCCACCCTCAAAAAAAGAAAAAAAAAAAAATGCAGAGGGCCACTTTGCCCGGATAAAAATAAAACTTGGAGGGGGCCCGCGGGAATGGAATACTTTCTTCCTGTGTTTAAATTTCTACGGAAAATCTGAGCCGCGTGGCCGCCGCCCGTGCCGCGAGCGGGCAGAGCGCGCCTGGCTGTCTTGCAGGAGCGGAGGGTCCGGCCGGCGGGGGCAGGGGGGGCGGCGGGCGGAGCGGGAGGCCCGGCCCCCTGCGAGCGAGCGAGCGCGCGCGAACGCTGCCGTGTAACCCTTGCAGAGGCCGCCGGGGCCGTGGATGGGGAGGGCGCGCCGCCCGGCGGTCCCGGCGCACAGGCGGCCGCGATGAGGGTCAACGAGAAATACTCGACGCTCCCGGCCGAGGACCGCAGCGTCCACATCATCAACATCTGCGCCATCGAGGACATCGGCTACCTGCCGTCCGAGGGCACGGTGAGTGCGGGCGGCCGCGAGCCGAGGGAGGGCCGCTCACCTGCGCCGCGCCCGGGGGTGGGGGCAGGGGGGAGCGGTCGGGGCCGGGGGATGACGGGCCTGGCGGGACCCCGGGGCGCGTGAGGGGCGCCCACCCGCGCACGTGCGCCCGGGCCGCATGCACGCGCACGGCCCGCGAGCTCTGCGCCCCCCGGGGCGCCGCGCCCACCTGCCCATCGCAGCGCCCCTGCCGCGCTCCGCGGGCTCCGCGTCCCCGCTCGCAGCCCCTTCGCCCCGGACCGGGAGCCCGAACCAGAGCGCGCGGCCGGGGCCCCGAGTTGGACACTCCCTAACCTATGCTGCGGGTTGGGGCAGCCGGGGTGGAGGTGGGGGTGCGGGTGGTAGCAGCCTCCAGGCCCCACCGCGTCGGCACCCTCTGGCGACAGCCGCGCCCCTCTGGGGTTCGACCCGCCGGCGTCTCCCTCACTTGCCCGGGGCGCACGGAGTCCCCGCAGCGCAGAGCCCCAGCCGGCGGCTGTTGGTCTGTCGGGACTTCTTTCCCGCTGGCCCCTGCCCCCTCCCCACCCCGCGAGCCCGCTCCCCATCCGGGTGGTAACAGGGCCACGTGGGCCAGCGCCCAGCTGGCCACGTGTCTGGGGACCCCTATCCCGGATCCGGCTACCCCCCAGCCCCACTCCGGGGCCGGACCCGGCAGTCAAAAGGAGCCCAGGAGGACAGTATTCGCCATGAGGGGTTTGGCTTAAAGCTGGAACAAAGTTTGCCCGAAGAGGGGAGGGCTGAGACAGCGCCCTCAGCCCAGGGGAGCCCCGCGGCGGCTCACCCTGGGCCCCGGAAACAGACTCCCCTTTTCTCCCCCGTTCCCACACAGCGACCGCCAAGGCCCCTCCCCAGACGATGCCAGGCCCCAGCCCCGCCGCTTTGCTCGGACCCCAGGATGGCCCTGGGCTGCCTCTCTAGCCTCGGGGCTGGACGGCAGGGGGTCCAGGGACGTCCTGGGAGGTGGGCTTGCTGTGTTCCTGGGGAGGCAGAGATCTGGGGCGTTGGCCTCCCCCTGGGTCACAGTTGGGGCTCCCTGTGGGCATTTGAGGGGTCCTCTGCAGCTGGGCTGCCACAGAGGTGCGGGGAACTCTGGGAACCAGTGAAGGAGCCGGGGAGTCTGCCTGTGACACATACCGTTCACCTGGAAAGCTTAGAGGTGGTCCTTTCAACACACACCGTGTGCCTGCTGTGTGCCAGGCCGTGCGGGATCCTTGGGCTCCCTCAGGGAGTAAGCCGGGGACGCCGCGCCCATGTGGGACTTAAGGAGCGGTGATAGAACGTTATCCGGGACACGCACGTCCACAGGGCTGGGCCAGTCGCTGTGTGTTCACTGACTTAACTCTCACGACAACCGTATGGGGTCGGTGGTGTTACTACAGATGAGGAATCTGAGGCCAGGAGGGAGCAGAGGACAGGTTCCAAGTCACCCATGAGCTGGGAAGAGAGCTGAGAAGGGCCAAGACACAGAAGCAGGTGGCCACAGCCGGTCTGAAGGAGGAATGGCACCCTCGAGGAGGAGCTGGTCATACCCGTCATGGGGGTGGGGCCTCTCGGACAAAGAAATTGCGTATTTCTTTGGCAAAGAAAGTAGGAATGGGGGGGCATCAGTTAGGAGGCATGAGATGATGGTGGCAGCCAAGGAGAGGGAGAGAGATGGGCATTCCGGAGTAGAGTGTTAGACCTGGCGAGGAGTTGGATTCCAAATAAGTAACAGAGCCCTTAACAAATGGCCCTGGGGTCTGGAGTTTTCGTTCGGGGACCTGTTGCTTGTCGGGACCCGGAAGCTCTCTGTTTCCCTCCAAAACCGAGCAAGGGGCACAAAGTCTGCAGAGAGACAGCTTGGCCCACCAGCCAAGGAATTCACAGTCCAGAAGCACACAGACAAGCCCAGAGGACACTGGTGACCATTGTTCTGCGCACACCTCCTACTCTGGGCAGTTTTCAGGCGTTGCAGCTTGGAGGGCTGGGGATCAGTGGCACTGACTGTGGGAAGGAGAGGTGGCCGAGCCGTGTCCTGCCGGTGAAATGGCCACGGACGGGCTGGCGGGAGCAGCTCCAGGAGCCGGGGGCCTGTCTGTGCAGAGCAGGCAGCATGACGGTTGGGGGGGAGCCTCCCAGAGCATCCCCAGCGCGGCTCGGCCA
The DNA here is from genome assembly GCF_021613505.1 of Equus quagga. Classification (NCBI taxonomy): domain Eukaryota; kingdom Metazoa; phylum Chordata; class Mammalia; order Perissodactyla; family Equidae; genus Equus; species Equus quagga. Next base: position 3,377,036 of record NC_060283.1, on the reverse strand, counting down.
GTAATTGTTGCCCGGCCGTTGCCCTGAGTCACCCGGGGAGGGCGGCTCTGTGCATGCAAAGGCCGTAGGGCGTGGGCTGCAGTTTGCAAAGTTCCGGTCCCATCCCCAGACATGCATCCCTGGCATGCTGTGTTGGTGTCATCGACGTCGGCTGTCAGGATGAGCCTGTCCCACGCAGGCTGCAGTTCCCCGCCCCATGCCTCTGTGCCTCTCCTGTCTCTGTCATGCCCGAGTTCAAGGTTAGAAATCCCTTCATTGTCTCTGTACCAAGAGGTGTCAGAAATGACTCAAAAGCCAGAGGCTGGGTGGGATGCAGTTTATTTCTTTACATTTTCTTCGTGTTGATCTTGGAGCATTTCTCCTTCCTTCATTCAAACCGACGGCTGTCAGTGCCCCAGGATCTGGGTGCCCCGACCAGCCCAGACACCCCCGAGAGGAGGGCCCGGTGCGGGTGTCTGCCTGCCTGCGAGACAGAAGTGCTTCCCCGTCTGTCTGCAGTGGGCGACCATCTGTTTACAGATTACAGAGTTTGCCCGATGGTCGTAAATTGCCGTGTAGCGCTGGCGATTTAATGAGAGCTTTTTCGGAATGCAAGTGCCGTTTAGAAGTGATGTTCCCCCGGGACCTGAAATTCACAGAGTCCCGGAACTGAAAGAAGTTTTGCAGGTCACCGGTTTCCTTTTCCCCATTTTTGGAAAAAGTGAATGTGGTTGATTGTCCTCGAGTGATCAGTTAGACTTGGCCCGGCTTTGGCTGCCCCACGGCAGTGTGTGGATCAGCTGCTTCTGGGAGCGCGTCCCCCCAGGACTCCGGGGACGATCTTGAGAGCACTTTCACATCTCCCGTCACACTTTGTCCCCACAAGGATCCTGGGATCTAAGTCAAGGTGATGTTTATGTCCCCGTCTGGCAGATGGGAGAACTGAGGCCCGGGGCCGGGGAGGGTCGTGTTTAAGTTGCTGGCCTGGCTGGGTCTCCCCTTTGGGATCCTTGATCTGGGGGCTCCTCCCGGGAACGGTGGAACCGAGGCCCCTGTCCTTCAATCATGTACGCCTTCATTCGCTCCACGCCGGTGCATTCGGTGCCAGCCATTAAAACGAGGAATGAGCCATCCTCCCCTCCACCAAGGTGCCCTGGGGGGGTCCCCTGCCCCTTTGCTAAGAGTGTGGGGAACATTCCGAAGCTTTCCTGAGCCTTTGAATTGGGGTGTTGTGCATAAGGTCTAACCCATAGCCCTCCCATGGCAAGTTAAATCCTTGCCTTCTTGTCCTGCACAAGAAAAGCACCCGCTCCGTGGAAGGGCCCCGGAGAGTCGCACGGCCACCAGGGCAGCCTCGGTGGTCCTCACTGTGCCCCCACCTCCCCAGCCCCCTCTAGCCCAGCTCAGAATTGCTCTCCAGACCCTGGGGGCCCCCCAGCCAGTAGAGCAGTAGGAAGAGAGCCCCACACTTCCTGTTGGAAGGTTGCTAGCCGCTTACACTTGTCCAGGAAGGGTCATCCCCATTTTATAAAACAAAGATGCAAACAGGCAAAGCAACTTGTCTAGGATCACACAACGTATCAGTGACAGGGCCAGGCCTGAGGGCAGGATCTGGGACTCTCACACCAGTACCTGGTCCTGCCTCCTGCCAGTCCCAGAGGAGTATCCAGCTTCCTTTGGTAACTTTTAAAAGTCTGGATCTGGCGCTGCCGCCATCTTTCACTTGTGGTCCACTTTGGCCATGAGATTGTTTTTCCCTGTCCTCCCCTCATTCTTTATTTGTACTTGTGTCTCAGTTCCGACTTAGAGCAAACTTCTGTTGTGGGTTCACTGTATACCAGGCCCTGTTGTAAACTCTTTACATATATAACGTGTTGAATCCGTCCAATAACTTCTTGAAGGAAGTCATCTTAGAGGAAGGAGATCTTGTTATCCTCCCTGACCCTCATTTTACCAAGAGGGATCCAGAGGGACAAAGGGATTATGCTGTCCGCCCGGGGTAACAGCCAGAAGTGGCAGAGCTGGTCTTCAAACGCAGGCAGGAGGACGCCCACTCTCGATGACGCGTCTGTGCTGCCGCTCCCGCCCATGAGGAGATGTTTAGGGGGAGTTTCTGTCCCCTCCAGACTGTCAGGCCTTGAGGGTCCTTGGCCAGGCCCCAGTGGACACATGGTCATTGTGCAGGCCTGAACCTCGTAACCCCTTCCTGTGTCGTGGTGGGGGGGGACTTGGGGCTGCTCCCTCAGTGAATTTCCCTGCTCCCAGGCTGGATGGGGTCGTTCTGAACTGCCTTTCCGTTCACTAAGGGTTTGTCTGTCGCCTTCATTCAGTATTGGCCACTATTCCGGCCAACCAGGGGCATTTCTGGGGCCCCCACCAGGGTACCGAGCCCGCCGCGTGTATAGCAGGTTCTGGATGGAGGTGTGTGTGGGCGGTCCCCGGGCCGGCCTCCTGCGCCCGGCTTAGGGGCCCCTGTGAGTTAAGAGTTTGTGGACGGACGGTTCTGGAGCAGTCCCAGCCCACGAGACCTGCCCTGGCTGGACTGGTCAGGGACTCCGTGTCACGGAGGACAGGGCATTGGTCCATGCCTGGGAAGCTAGGCAGATCTACAAAGCACAGAGAAGGAAGGGAGGGCGTGCAGGTGGGGAGCACAGCGTGGCAAAGACGCGGAGGAGGGGACGAGCATGGCCAGACTCCAGTAGGCCGGGGGGCCGGGGAGGGGGCGCTGGGGAAGGTGGTGCGGGCAGGACACAAGGACAAACGGTCCAGTGCACGGGCAGCTGGCTCAGCTCGGAAGACCGAGGTTCCCCATCTGGAAAATAGGGACGGGCCCCTCGTAGAGATGCCGGGAGTCTGGAGCGCCCCGGATGCCGGTTGCGGGCGGGTGTGCCCTTGGCCCTGTCTGGCCCGGAGACCCCACCTCCACCTGCATGACCAACCGTGTCCCGCACTCACGCCCTGCCCGCTTGTGGGGACTCAGGGAGAGGACGTGCCCTGTGCGGGAACGAATGTCTCCCCGGGTCCCTGTCGCTGTTGAGAGGTGCAGCTCAGCCTCCCACGCGCACTGTAACCTCGGGCACCCCGCCCGGCCTCACTTTCCTCCCCAAAGAACTGAGAAGAGCAGCCCTTTCCTGCCTCTCCGGCAACACCACCTCGCAGAAGATGCTGAGTCTTTCGTGGAGGCTGGGCTGGGCTGGGCCTCCCTCCTGCCGCCCCGCCCCCTGAACCCTCCCAGCCTCACCCTGCAGCCCCGCGGTGGTCCTGGCTGCTGAGCCCCCGGCAGTCTCTGGATGCAGGCCCGCTGGGCGTCCACACCGCGTGGGTCCTGTGAAGGCCCTGCGTTGCCTTGGATCGAAGGTGATGGCTTCTGCCCGGCCGCCTGCCAGCTCCGGTTGCTGGCCGTGCGCTGTCAGGCTGTGAGCAGTGTGGGGTCTCCAGGAGGCAGCATCCCGGGACCACCCAGAGAGGCCGAGATCCAGGGGCCTGCCCCCACTCTCCCTCGCCTTGGGGAAGGAGTCCTGACCCCCACATAAGGCAGGGCAGACTCCCCCCCACCAGGCCCTGCCCACCTGCGTCCCTCCCCGTGCAGCGGCCACCCTCTGTTGCCCCCGTCACTGTTTCTGTCCCTCCCGGCAACCGCCCAGCCTCTAGTGCTGGACAGCTTAGAAAGAAACGCCAAGCACATGGGGTCCCCCCTGCAGGTGTCCTTGTGGCGCTTTCGGTGGACACAGCCCGCCACCGCTGCAGTGGGGGCTCTTCCTGCTGCTCTCCTGGCCGAGGGCACAGCCCTTTGGGGTCCCAGTGCGGCCGACGAGACCCGGTGGGGAGACCTGGTGGAGGCCTGACGGCAGGCATGGGAAGCCTGTGGGTGGGAGTCCGGGGTCCGGCACAGGGCGCGGGGCTCTGCTCTGAGGACCCGTCGGCCATCTGGAGCTGCTCCTGAAACTAGCGCCCAGCCTGGGTTCCTTTATGTTCCTCCTATTTCCAAGGACCAGCGCCAGTTAACCTGTCTGCCCCCGAGTCCCGCAAAATCCCATGAGAGTTCTAGAAATGAGGGTTTGCCTGTAGCAGCAGCTGTGCATCATTGCAACCATGTGAGCTCTCGATTTTTAATCCGCTGTCCCACACTCCTGTCTTGTCGGCCCCCTAGAGCCCTTCAGGCAGGTGGGGAAACTGAGGCACGGCTATGCACGCAGTGGCATGTACGCAGTGGCCCACACCGTTACCCAGCTCTGTCAGCCTCTCCCTCCCCACCCCGGCCCTCTGGACCCTGAGACCCCCGCCCACCAGCACCAGGAGCCGGGCTGGGGAGGGGCGTTATGGGCCTGCGGCCACCTTGATGCAACATTGCCGTGCACGCCGGCCATCGGGGGTCGAGATCTGCAGGTGCAGACCCTGAGCTGGGATCTGCACTGCCCCGGCCTGTGGGCGTGTGCAAAGAGCACTTCCTGGGGTCCCCTCTGCCACCACAGCCCGGCCCCTCCTGGCCAGCCTGCTCTGGCCCTGTAGAACCAGGAGGCCTGAGGACTGGTGAGCTGGCGTCTTTGTGTGTCATTAGCAGCAAATGTCTCGTTCTCGAATGTCGGCTCCATGAAGGCACGGCCTGTCTGCTGTGCCTACAGCAGTCTGAGCCTCTCAGCCGTGCCTGCTCCTGGTGGGCATTCCATGAATGTTTGTTGAATGACTGAGGGAGCACGGGTGAAGTAGTTCGCTTTGAAACTGCTGCCCTCTGAGGACCGTGAACGGGTTTCTCTGTGCTTTTCCCCCACAGCTGCTGAACTCGCTGTCCGTGGACCCCGATGCCGAATGCAAGTACGGCCTGTACTTCAGAGATGGCAAGCGCAAGGTGGACTATATCCTGGTCTACCATCACAAGAGGCCCTCGGGCAACAGGCCGCTGGCCAGGAGACTGCAGCACGCAGATGCCGCCCTGGCCGCACGCCCTGGCAGGCAGGACCAGCCCCTGCCTGGGAAGGGGGGCCCGGTGGGAGCGGGTGAGCCCGAGCCCCCGATGGATTACCATGAGGACGACAAGCGTTTCCGCCGGGAGGAGTACGAGGGGAACCTTCTGGAAGCCGGCCTGGAGCTGGAGCGGGATGAGGACGTAACTATCCCGCTTGTTGTTGGTTTGTGGGGCGGGCGGCCGCGGGGGCCGTGCGGTTCATTTTCAGGAGCGGGGGTGGGCCGTCTGCTCCTGGTTTAACCCTGTTCGTGGGGAAAGGGGGTCAAAATGCCACTTTTGTTAAGGTTGGAGGGACCCCTACCTGCGGGCTGCTTTGGGGAGCCCCAAACCACCCCCAGGCCCCATCTCCGGGGGAGGGGCTGGCCTTCTCGGCAGTGACCTTCTGGGTCGAGGCATTTCCTGCCCTGGTCAGCTCCCTCCCTGGGAAGATGTGGCCGTTCCGAGGGCCAGAGCACGAAGCTCTCCTGGGAGCCTTCCTGCTGGTTGACCGTGGCCCTGCTCGGGGCCTCAGTTTCCCAATCTGTCAAATGAAGAGGTTGGTCTGGCTGATCCCCCGAGGCCTCTGGGATCTCTTGACCGTAACACCGTTTTCTGGGGCTCCTCTTCCTGGCAAAGCCTGGGAATCTTTCTAAGGGCAAGTTTTCTGGAGAGAGCTGTAAGCTGACCTGCCTGGCACACAGGGCTGCCCTGGGGGCGGGAGGCAGGTCCGGTGCATGACGGAGGGAGGGACCTCGGCGGCGCTGCGGATGGCGGGTGCTTCCCTCGACTTCTCAGCCAGTTTGCTGGTTCTCCCCCCACCGACTCCTTAACCTCTCTGTGCACGGGGAACCTTGCTTCCGTGAAGGTTGAGGGCCAGGCCCCCTGCCCGCAGAGCTGTCGCTGTGCGGATTTACCACAAATCGGCAGAAGTCTCTACAACACGTGAAGGGCAGAAAAGTCTGCCAGCAGGTCCACAAAGGGAGCCGTGAGCCAAGCGCGAACGTTTAAAGTAAGGGTTGTGCTCAGTTAGCTGTTTCCTGGATGGGTGCCCCTGCATCCCTAAATGGCCAACCTCTTGATCGTTAGGGAACCGGGTGTGACCTCTGTTGTGTGACAAGTCGACAGGCTTCCCCTGAGAGCTGTAAACCAGGCTCCACGCGCCTCTATCTCCCTCGATCCACTGGTGGAGGGAGCTTGTGCTCGACACGGAGCGTCTTTCTTGGTGGCAGCCCCTTCAGAGGTCGGGTGGGTTCTGCTGCGAGGACGTCCCGGTTGCAGCTGCCAGGACGCGTCGGGGACCTTAGAAAGCTTGATGATCGGGAAGCAGAGGTTCCATCCTAACGAGCTTGCCGAGGGCCTCTCTCCCTGACTTTGAGGGCGGCGGTCGTGGACAGGGATGTGCTGGGCCTTCCTGGGTTTTCTGTCTCCCCTTGTCCGAGACCTGAGCCGGGGCCACTCGGAGGAGAAAAACCATCAGTTCTCGCTGACGTTTCATGGTGTCCCACCGGCCAGCCCTAAGCCCGAGGCAGGAGAGGCCGGAGCGAGGCTGGGTGGCGGAGGCCTCTCCCGGGAGCTGGGTGCGCAGAGCCGTGATCTCGGGCTCTCTGCGACCCATGCCTTGTCTGTTTGCCCAGGGATTTCTTCTCTGTCATCATTCTCCTGACTACGACTTTAAAATCTCATGCTTAAAAGGATCTTTGCGGGGCCGGCCTGGTGGCGCAGTGGTTAAGTTCGCACATTCTGCTTCTGCAGCCCGTGGTTCGCAGGTTCGGATCCCAGGTGTGGACCTATACACAGCTTGGCAAGCCATGCTGTGGCAGGCGTCCCACATATAAAGTAGAGGAAGATGGGCATGGATGTTAGCTCAGGGCCAGTCTTCCTCAGCAAAAAAGAGGAGGATTGGCAGCAGATGTTAGCTCAGGGCTAATCTTCCTCAAGAAATAAAAAAAGGACCCTCGCGAGGTCTGGTAATTCAGACTGACCCTGGCCAGATCCCAGACTCTCTGCCCATCCTTTGCAAGACTTACTAAGCGGCTTAGGCCTCAGTTTCCCCGTATGTCGAATGGAGATGACAGTAGTGTTTACATCGCTGGGTTATCGTGAGGAAAGTGGATAACTTAGAGTCTGGCACATGGCGAGTTCTTACTGGCTGGTGTTAATATCACATCCCATATTAGTGGTCACATTGAGCGGGAATGGCAGTGCCCAAGGAGAAGAAAGAAAAGAGGCTTTCTACTACACCCCACATCTTTTCAAAAACGTTATTTTCTCTCATGACTTTGAAATACAAAGCAAGTATAATGACATTGATTCTGCCACCAAAAACGAAAAATGTCTAGTTTTCCCAGTAAGTGACCCCAAAATGTCATTGATACTTTGGCTCTGTTGCAAAGAGCCTTTTCAGCAGCTGTGGGGCCGTTTTCAACGTGAAAAGCTCACCGCGGTGTAGACTAGACCGACTCAGGTCGTCCAAGTGGCTGAAGTTGGACGTGTGCTGTCCCCCTGCTGGGGTCTCAGAAACCACGAACCGTGTTTTACAAGCCGCCCCTCCCCCGTAATTCTGGAGCTTTCGTAGGGATGAGCTGGCCCAGGGCTGTTGGCCAAAGCCGTCCGTCCTGTGGCCTGTTGCAGTCACCCGCTTCCCCGAGAGGCAGAGCCCGCAGCCGTTGGGAAGGCCGGCCGGGCGTGAGTGGGTCGCGGGGCGTGTGCGGGCCCCTGCCAGCGGGATGAAGGAATGGACGGACAGCGTCCCAGTGGTTCCAGGGCAGAGATAGCCCTGCTAATGAGTCAGTCCCGGGGCTGTGCTCAGATTACGAGGGGTGGAACGGTTTGCAATTTTGGACATAAGATAGCCTCTGAGAGCCCAATTGCGTGATCGTACCCAATTGGAAGCAAAATTGGGGGCTTATGTGCATTTTCCCAGGGAGGAAAGTCCACAGAATCCATGAGAGACCCAAACGCTCAGTGACCCCAAAAGATGAAGCTCGTTGCTCTGAAGTTGGCTTTCTCAAGCTCGGCGCTGCCGGCATTTGATACTAGGCAGCATCCCTGTCTTTGCTCATGTAACCAGAAATGTCCCCAGACGTTGCCAGTTGTCCCCTGGGGGCCCACATTGCTCCTGGTTGAGAGACCCTGGCTTTCAAAGCTGGACAGGGGCAAAAACAAAAAGAGGGAGCTGGAGAGATGGAGGATGAATAAACCATCCCCCTGGGTGGATGGGGGCCCCTCCAGAGTCTGCTGGCCCGGCCTTCCACAGCCGTGACCGGGCAGCCACGTGGAGGTCACCAGCGGCACAGACGTGACCTGCCTTTGCTCCCGAGGGCCGGCGGGTCTGCGAGGCTGTGCTGCTCGGGGGCTGCGAGCCCCCCACACAGACGGGACCCTCTGCTTGCCTTCTCCCCAGTCAGGGGGGCTACTGACGTGAAGACATCCCATGATGACATATGGAAGACCCACCCGGCTGAGGACACAGTGGGGGCCGGTTCTTAGGGACACATAGCTGTCTCCGGGGGCGGCCATAACACAGGACCACAAGCCAGGGGGCTGGAAACGGCACACTTTGATTCTCTCCCTGTTCTGGAGGCCAGAACTCCAAAATCACGGGGTGCGGGGTGCGGGGGAGGGTCCTTCCTGCCTCTTCCGGCTTCTGGAGCTCCAGGCGCTCCTTGACTTGTGGCTGCGTCCCCCCAGCCTCCGCCTCCATCTTCCGTGGCCCCCTCCTCCGTGTGTGTGTCTGTGTCTCTCCTCCTCTTCTGAGGACACAGTCACTCCGTTTAGGGCCCACCCTGATCTACTGTAACCTTATCTTAACTTGATTGCATCTGCCAAGACCCGATTTCCAAATGAGATCCCTGTCACAGATACGAGGGGTTAAGATGCAGACGTCTTTTTTGGGGGGCCACCATTCACCCCACTGCAACAGCTGACTCTGCACGAGGATGGTTATCCAAGGACCAGGGTGGCTCCTGCAGGGCCCCAGAGGTACCAGCAGCGAGTGGGGGAGGTGTGGTCGGTGGTTGGGTGAGGGCAGGTCGGGTGGCCTGGGCTGCCGCCCTGCAGACCCGGGGTAGCACAGGACACCCCCCCGACCCCGGAGTCTCGTCAGGATGCAGGCTCTGACTCGGTGGGTGGGGTGGCCCGAGACTGTGTTTCTGACCTGCTCCCAGGGCGTATGGAGGCGGCTGACCCTGGACCACACGTTGACATGTGAGGAGTGTGCAGGCTCTTTTCCCCATGAGCCAGCAGGAACATCCCCAGAGAAGGGTCCCCCAACATCCACGCAAGCCCCAATCCACTGTTTGACACCACAGACAGAGACCCCAGCCCTGACCATGTGGGCCCGGAGCCCGTGGAACGGGAGGGATGGGTTCCTAGGAAAGGAGCCGCCGAGCACACCCCAGCCTACACTCGCCCTCACAACCCCCACGTGTAGGACAGATGAAGGTTGAGCCTGGCCGGCAGGCTGGGACCACAGGTCCCCCACAGCCCCCTGCACTTCCCTCACCCAGGCTCCGTGGGATCCGAGAAACCCCATTTGAAAACTGCTTTCCTGGGCGCCTGGAAGAGAGGCCCCGGGTGTCAAGAAGGGGTTTGCCATCTTCATCCAGAGGAAGGCCCTACAAGTCCAGTTCATGCCTGGGGGTCCAAGAGCGGTCCCCTGTCAGGGTCCCCGGCACAGCACGCACGAGCGGAGATGACAGGAAGGAAAAGGGTCCTTGAGACGGGAGGCCCAGGCCTTCCTTAGAGAGTCGCCCCCCCCCCCCCCCCCCCCCCGCCCCGACTGCAGTGAGGTCTCTTCCCAGGGCCCCCTTAGAGGGACCAGAGCTGTTTGCAGCCAACGTGTTTCCTTGCAACGGAGGCCCATCAGCATTTTTCAAGTCCGGCCTCAAAGCCCACTGGACATTATTTATGTCTGCGGGTCATCACCGAGAAGGCCACACACTGAAGTCCCTGCTGTGTGTGCTGCGGGGCGGCCGAGGCCCCCGCCGCCCGGAGGTTGAACTTGACCCCGGCTTTGGCAGCGTGCTTGGGGCCGCGGACCCTGGAACCCTGCGGAGTCGGCTCGCTTTCAAGCTGCCGTCCGGGTTCACCTACACGCCCGGCGGTCGTTGCTTGAGTTCCTCCTCTGAAGCCGGTGTGGTCCTTCCGCGGCATCTGGTTCTCATCCTTGTGGATGTTGCTTTGGAAAAGCAAGTAATGAGGAACTGGCTGCGGGAGGATGGGGTTCTGTCTCCAGAACAAACTTCAGGGTGCACAGTGGGGTGGTGAGGACGTGGCCTCTGAGCCCCCCGTGCGGGTTCAGACCCCCGCTCGGCCGCCTCCTTGCTGTGCCACCTCAGGCAAGTGGCTTCCCCTCTCTGGACCTCGGTTTTCCCATCTGTAAAATGGAGGCAATAGTACTTCCCTTCCGCGTGGAGTGTGGGCGAGGGCTGAGAGCGTTAAACACCCCCTCGCCCGCAGCCCTGGGGGCTCCCGTGACCTGAGCGACAGCTTCCTTCCTGCACAATGGGAGGGGCAGGGTCCCCATGCACCGACCACTCCTCCCGTCCTCATCCCCCCGCCAGGCAATGGGGGAGTGGGGGGCAGGGCTGCCGTGGTCAACATATTTCTTGCAGTTTCCAGCCGAGGCCTGTGGGCAAGCACAGGTGTCCCAGGTGGTTCTGGGGCCTGGCCATCTGGTGATGGGCGAGCCGGCCCTCAGCCCTGGAGGGGGGCATGGTGGGCCCCTCCTCACAGCCCCAGGGGCCGGGGTGGGGGTCCTCCACTTCGAGGAACCTGAGGTCTGATCCCAGCATCACCAGATAGAAAGATGGACGGACTCAGGGGACGTGTTGGTTTGGAAGCCAAACCTCCCCGGCCCCACCCCATGTGGCCCCCTCACCCCGCCGTGAGTGGGCCGGGCAGGAGTCCCGTCCCCCTTAAAGCTGGAAGGAAAGGGGCTGAGGCTCCGAGACGTGGAGTGAGGAGACCGAGGCCACAGGGCTTGACACGGGCAGCACCAGCTCTTGAACCAGCTCCCGGCTCCTAACCTCATGCTCTTCCCCGGAACCGCGCAGTCTCCAGCCCCCGCCCCCAATCCTGGGCTTAGCACTTCCCCCGTGGGAAGAAAAAAGGGCCTCTTTCATGTTGTCTGGGGGCCTCTAGTCCAGTCCTGAAGCTATCATTTCCCCATTCATAATTCCACCATTACACATTCATTTCTTTGCCTCTAAAGGTTTTATACCGCACGAGTCTTCTGCTAAGGCTTTTAGGCACCCTGCCTGACTTCCTTTGGGCCTGTCTTGGGTTTTTTGGAAGCACAGTTCTTTCAAAGTGGATTCTGGACATTTTTGTAAAGCTGTGTCTTTCAAGTCTCCCGGACACAGTTGCACACTTCTTCGGGAGTCCCAGGTGGTGAGGGTGACATCTTTGCTGTCCCGGCTACAATTCTGTGTCCTCCGGGGCTGGGTGTGACGGAGCCTTTTCCTGGCCCACCAGGAATCCTCTAACCCTTTGGTAGCTTGAACTAGGCCCCGGCTGGAGTGTGTACACCACAGCTGCCCCTCAGGGCCGGGTTTTCTTTCTGCGGAGTCGGGGGGCACAGCTGACCGGCCCCCCCTGCTCTTCCCCGCGTGTCTTCCCTTCCCCGGAGGGGTTGAGTATTTGCAAACTCAACCCCTGCGTCTGTTGAGTTTTTCATCCTTGTGAGGATGCGTCTTTATTTCTAGGAGTTCTGTTTGGTTCTTTTCCAAGTTGGCCGTGTCATTTTTTAATAGTTTCCTGTCCTTTGCAGAACTTCTCCGTCTTGAGGTTTATTTCTTTAAACGAGGTGAGCACAGCGGATTTATGACCCATCTAATCCTTTCCAAGGCCCCAGGGCCGGCTCTCCTCCAGCCGTCTCCCGTCCCCGGGAGCCTGGCTCTGCTGCCCACCGGTCACCGTCCTTACTTAACCCGTGGCGGGTACCCAAGGCCTGGGAGGAAGGGGCTGTTGTCCAGAAGCTCAGGCCTTGCATCCGTCACACATCCGAGGGCATTACAGGTGGAACCACCTTGAACCCAAGGCACAGTCTGAGGTCTCCCAGCCCAGTGGGGCCGTAGCCTTTGGGGACCAGGACTTCCCAGGGTAGTTTTATCCTCTCCTCCCTCTCTGCTCGCACCAGGACCACCCTCCTTGCAATTTCCTGGGGTTGGAGGGGGGAGGCCCTTTCTGGGGGGTCTCATGTGGGGGTCTAGCTCCTTGGGGGTGGTCTCCTGTTAGCCTCCCCATCTTGGGCAGGCCTGGGGCTGAAACTTCTGTAAGATGCCCCTGACCCCAGCCCTGTGCACCTCCTTGGCCTCCCGCAGAGATGGCATTTGGTCGGGTCCCCCGCTCCCTTGAGTGAGTCCTGACGGCACTAAGATGATGCAGAAGGCCTGGTTGCATCAGTGCGCCAGGGGACCGTGTCCAAGCGATCTGAAGCTGCTCTCCTAGGCAGTGTAGACGTGGTCAGCAGTAACCCCGACGTGGGAAATGCCAGTTAGCGGGTGACCTCTCCACACAGACTCACGCCCGGTGACAGAGCATCTCCCGTCCCCTCCAGGAGCCATGTTGGGGGAGGGCAGGCGTGTTTCAGAGCCGGCCCAGGGTTGGAGGTCCAGGCTGCCCCCGGGCCCTCGTCCTTGTGTATCAATGTGGACACAGGGCTACCTGCAGGGGGTCAGGGAGAGGACCCCGTGAGCATCCAGGTGCCGGGGCGCCCTCGGCTGGTGCACGTGAGGTGCTCGGCGGGGACCGTCGCCCATCTTCCTTCACGGCTGCTCAGTAAATATCGTTGGGCGCCTACTCCGTGCCAGGCACACGTAGGTCCACCAAACAGACAAATCCGGCCCCAGAAGCAGCGTTCCAGCTCACATCCGTGCGGGACGCCCGTGCCAACAGGAAGAGCAGACGCACGCCAGCCACTGCTGCCGAAAACGAGCCTGGCCGTCAGGCACTGAGTGGGGACGCGGCACCGAGCGGCTCGAGCCTTGAAAAGCTGTTCGTGCCGGAGAACAGGACCCCTCCCGGGGGACAGCCCCGGGCCTTCCGAGGGCAGAGTCTGGAGGGGTCCTGTGCCCTCGGCCTCAGCCTCACGACACCCCGTCGGGGGTTGGGTGTCCTCCTTGGGAGCTGGGGGTGCTGAGGATGGAGAGAGACGGAATTCGCCCAGGCCCTGGGGGGCTCAGGGGTCTGGCCCAAGCCCCCCCGGGCTTCCCCTGCTGGACTGTGCTCAGGAAGGGCCTGTGCGTCTCTGCTGTGTGCACAGCCCACTCCCCAGGGCTCCCGCCTGGCCCTAGCCAGGGGAGAGTTGTGCACATGGGGCGCTGTCTGGAGAGGCCCCTCCCAGTGGCTGCAGGTCCCTGGGGCCCCCTGATTCCCTGGTTTCAGGAAAGGCGCCCTCCGGGGCATGCACAGCCTGTGGGGTCAGGTGGCTGGGGAGGTGGTGTTGCATGCGGGAGCCGAGGGCAACCAGGGCCCGCCCACACTCAGGCCTGACTGATTCAATTTCGGAGCCTGAGCTCCAGCCTCCAATGGATGCTGGAAGGACTCAGGCCAACCGTGGCTGAGAACGTTCAGGCGGCCGTGGGGACGGAGAGGGGACCCCTTGGCGTCCTCGACCAGCACAAATCCCCCGGGGGCGTGTTTCCGTTTGGGTTTTTGTGATTTTCTTTTTCCTTTTGAAAGGAAGATGCTGGAAACGATTCTGGGGAGGTCACAGTTTTTGCGAGCTGGGCTCGGAATGGAGGTTTAAACGTCTTCAGCTGGTGCTGGGAGAGCTGTGGACTCACGTGAGCACCCTCGGCGGCCCCCATCCCTGTGGTTGGGCACCATGGGGGACCCTGTCCCCTCCAGAGCCTGTGGCCTGGGCGGTTGGGCTCTCCCGGCCCCCAAGCCACGGCGGGTCTCTGGGCTCCGAGTGCCCCAGCACGAGGGCCAGAGTGGGGCCAGGACTGCCTGCGCCGGGGCGTCGGGCGGGAGGAGGGGGCCCAGCCGTCTCCCGGCTGCTTCCTGCTGGGGGCGGGCTGTGGTCAGGCGGGCAGGCCGGTCTCAAACATCCCATGTGTGTTTTCGCCAAACTGGTCCCACGACCCTTTTCCCCAATCCCGCCAGATGTTTCCTGGGAGAAACCCCGTTGCTCCCGTAAACAGAGGAGCGCCTTTTCCCAGGGAGGTGGCCTCAGCGCTGGCCCCTGCCCCCCGCGAGGGTGCGCCCCGTGGCCTCGGGACAGTGTATTTTGGGTCTGTGCGTGCGGTGGGCAGTGCACGGAAATAAACCTGCGCCTGCGACCGGAAAGGACGGGCTCGGGCACGTGGGCTGTCCGCGGTCCGTTCTCCCGCTCGGTGCTGCCCCACGGGGTCGACCCCGTGCCATGCCCACCGGGAAGGAGGGACCACTGCCTCCAGGGCTTCCCAGGGCCCGGGAGCTGCCTTTAAGCTCCTTGGCCAGAGGAGTCCATGCACGTGAGCAGGCGTGGTCTCAGCTGCCTGGCGGCCACAGAGAGATGCTCCTGGGCCAAGAGCAGAGCCCCGCATTGTGCTGAGCTCTCCTGCCAGCTGAGGGGCTGGACCAGGGGCTCCCCCCATGGGGAAACAAGTCTAGTATGGGAGAGGTTTGCAGATGAGGAAATGGGGGATCAGAGAGGTTGAGTTGCTTCCCTGAGACCACACAGGAATGGGGCAGGACTCTGACCCCAGCCACCCCATCCCAAGGCCTCTAAGTCCCGTGGCCTCACCTGGTGCCCGTCCAGCCTGCCCGTCGAGGGCAGCCGAGGGATCTGGGCTCCCCTCGCCCGAACCCCCCGGGCTCCCTCATCTCACCCGTGCTGGGATGTGTCAGTTTACAAGCCCGTGCCCTGCATCCCCCCCACTTTGAGCCTTGCCCCTCGGGTCCCTGTACCTGAGCTCCTGCGACCTGGCTTGTCTCCTTAAAGCAGCCTCGGGCCCTGGCTCCCGGGGCCATGCTTCTTGGAAGCTTCTCGAGGCGCCCCACACAGGGCCATGTGGGGCTCTGACCCGTAGCTTCACGACAAGCACAGTGGGCCGAATGGTGGCCCCCGAAAGCTGTGTCCACCTGGAACCCGCGAATGTGACCTTATCTGGAAGAAGGGTCTTTGCAGATGTAATTAAGTTAATGGTTTCTAGAGGAGAACATTCTAGATTTAGGGTGGGCTAGATCCAGGGACAAGCATCCTTGGAATTGAAAGGAGGGGAAGATTGACACACAGAGGATGAGGCCACATGACCACAGAGGCAGAGGCTGGAGGGACGCGGCCACAAGCCCAGGGGCACCTGGAGCCCCAGAAGCTGGAGGAGGCAGGAAGGACCCTCCCCTGGAGCCTCCAGAGGGTTCGCGGCCCTGTGACACCTTGAGTTCAGTCTGGTCTCCAGAACCAGGAGAGAGAATGAATTGGTGCTGTTCTCAGCCGCCCAGTTTGTCGTCATCTGTCATGACAGCCCCAGGACACATTGAATGAGCTCGCTCATGTGCCCCTCTGTGCCTCAGCTTCCTCAGCCCCAAGATGAGGACAGCGGGAGGACCCACCTCTCAGATGTGTTGTGAGGAATCGATGAGTTAAGATACATAAAGGTGTGAAGCAGGGACGGGCCCATAAGTGCTCAGAGATCTCAGCCTTCTCAACCTCATCATCATTATTATTATTGTGATGATGGTGGTGATCCTTGGCCATCATTTAGTCATTCAACAAACGCTTGTGGAGTGTCTACCCTATGCTGCTGTGGGCAGTGGAGCCAGCAAGCGCAGGGGCCCCGGGACAAGGCAGGACTCGCCCAAGTGCTGGGGCTCTGCAGAGGAGGCCCCAATGAAAGGACAGCTCCTCCAGGCCTGGGGGGCAGCCTGGCGGCCTCAGTGTCCACTTCAGTGGTGGAGGCATGAGCCAGGATTCCCCCAGCAGGTGTTGGCCCTTCTCTTGGGGTGGAAAAGCAGCCCCAGAGGGAGCTTGGTGTCCAGGAAGGTCCCCTTCCCCAGGCGGGGTGTGGGGTGGGGTCACCAGAAGGCTCAGAGCAGGTCCATCCGGCCAGCCAGCTGGAACTCTTTCTGCTGGACCCGGAAGCTCTCATCTCTGGAAGCTGCCCGGGCCTGCTGGGCTCCTGGGAGCATCAGTTTTCGCCAGCTTCCGGTGGGTGAATGTCTTTGGCCCACTGAGTACTTTTTTTTTTTTTTAAAAAGTCATCCCCCGGTGACTTCACCCTCCATCACTTTTTGCCAAAAAACCTGCCACGCACCCCTGTGCTGTGCCCACACCCTCAGCCTTGAGAAGCCTGCTGGGCCGCGGACCCCTCTCTGGCTCAGGGAAACCTCGTGTCTCTTCGCTTTTTGTTGCAGTGACATCCACGCCGCGAGCCACCCCGGTTACCTCGGGGGGGGGGGCGGTTGGAAAGTCTGTTCATGGTCCGCACGTCTTTGATGGGAAAGCTTTTTACCGCGTCGTCGCTGTTCACTTGACAAAGGGGGTCTCTGAAACTCAAAATCCAAGGGGGAAGAGAGAAAAGCACAGAGTCGTCGGGGGGCACGGTGGGCTCACCCGAGATGAAGAGTGGGGACTCGGGCAGCGTGGCCCAAGGTCAATGGGGGCCCCACACCTGCCGGCTGCGAGATGCTGGGCCCCGGCTTTCTTCCCCCAACTTTACAGAGGCATCATTGGCAAATAGAACCGTGTATATTTAAAGTGTAAAATGTGATGATCTGATGCATCATGGAGTGACTTCCGAGCTCAAGAGCGTGAATACATCCATGGCCTCACGGGTAACCCTTTGCGTGTGTGGCGAGAACGCGTCAGATCTGCTCCCTGCAGTTTTCCATATCCGATGCCAAATTATGAACTCGAGTTGTCACACTGCACGGTTGATCCTCAGGACTTGATCTTCTTGTAACCGAAAGTTTATGACCTTTGACCAACATCTGCCCAGTTTCCCCTCCCCCAGCCCCAGGCAGCACCGTTCCGTTCTCTGTTTCTATGAGTCTGACTTTTTCAGATTCCACATATAAGTGCGATCCCACAGTGTTTGTCTTTCTCTGTCTGCCTTTTCTCACTTAGTGTAAGCCCTTCAGGTCCATCCACGCCCTTGCAGCTGGCAGGACTCCTTTCTTTTTTGTGGCTGAATAATCTTCCGCTGTGTGTATCCACCGCGTTTTCTGTGCCCACTCCTCTGCTGACGGTTGCTTGCGTGCTCCCATTCGTGGCTGTCGTGAATGAGGCTGCAGTGAACGTGGGGTGCACGTCTCTCCGAGGCGCGGTCTCCTTTCCCCCGGGTACATGCCCAGAAGTGGGGCTGCTGGATCCCACGGTCGTTCTAGTTTGAATTATTGGTGGACGGCAGCCCATGGCCCCATCTCTCTGAGCCTCAGTGTTCCCATCTGTGCCGGGGCAGTAGTCGTGCCTTCCTCGTCGAGCTGTTGGGGAAGGCCGATGGGGTCAGATCGCACGAAGCCGTAAGGTTACCCCAGTAACCCTGGGCTGTCATCCCTGCCGTTCAGACACGCTGGACCAGAGAGCAGTGATTGGTCCAAGCTCACCGCCATTTAGTGGGGAAGCTGGACTTGAACTCAGGCCTGTCCTCGAGCCCCCGCGCCAGGCCGCCCACACTCGTAAGGATGGAGGCCGTGCAGGTGCCGGGAACCTGGGCAACAGGCCAGGCGCAGGCGGAGGCGTGGCCTGAACTCACAGACGAAGATGCCCAGACAAGGCCATCTTCACGGTCACCTCCTTGTCCCTGCTCGGGGACTCGGGACGCCCAGTGCCCTAGTTGGTCACAGGGCCTAGGCTGTCAGCTGTGGAAGGCCCTTTTCTGTGGCCCGGCTGCTTTGGAGGCCCGTGGCTTACCCTCTGGAAACCTCTCAGGTGTTGCATTCTGGGAGTTCCCTCCAGGCCTTCCCGGCTCTTCACTGTTCCCGCGAGACCTGGGGGAGCTTCCTTGCGCCATCCGCAAGGAGGGCATCCTAACAGCACCTGGGAGCATTGTCCAGGGGAGTGAGTGAGGGGCCGGGCTACAGCCCCACGCGTTGCAGCTGCCCGATGAACCGTAGTGGCACCCGAAGATGCAAACGGTGCCCCTGCCCCCACGCCGTGTCCACCCACGCTGACAGAGAACGTCTCTCCTCTTTCCAGACTAAAATTCATGGGGTTGGCTTCGTAAAAATCCACGCGCCCTGGAATGTGCTGTGCAGAGAGGCTGAGTTTTTGAAGCTAAAGATGCCGACGAAGAAGGTTGGTGATGGGGTCTCTCCTCCAAGACAGATGTGCAGGTTGGAGTATCATGGGGAGGGTCTGAGCCGTGAAATCAGGGTGAAGTTCAGTTCCACCCCGGGAGGGCGGTGTGGCTCCAGTGTCCTGATGGTCGAGGATATAACCCGCCCGGGTGGTCACAGAGACCCCGGAGCAGACCCCACCGGGAGACGGCACAGGCTCGGAGCCAGGGGATGCACCATGAACCCAGATACGATTAAACTTCCCATGCTGGTCATTCGTCCTTGCCACGTCTCGGCTAAATCCGTCAGACTCATTTTAGTTACGTTTCCTAGCTAGCTGGAATTTTTCTTTTTAATGCTGGAAAACTCTCGGCTGAGAGGCCGTCCGACGGTGCGGCCCCCAAAGCTTAGCGAGGCGTCCCCGGGAATTACTTTGCATGTGGGGAGGACGGCGAGAGGGTTGAAGCTGTGCCCTGGGGGGATGTCAGCCCCGGCTTCTCAAATCCACCGGAATCACCTCGGTGATTTCTGCAGAAACAGAGTGAAGTTTGGGGGAAAGGTTTCTGGGGTGTGTTTTAATTGCCTGTTCGGCTGGGCCCTCCTGAAACCCCGAGCTGTCTGGGGTTATCTGGAAAGTGGGACGTGGGGAGGGCCATCCTGGCCCATCCCGGCACTCTGTTCCCAGGACATGCCGACTAAGGTGGTGGGATGGCTCCGTGACCGTCGGGGAATAGATTTTGAGGGTCACGGCTCAGCAGATGACGTGGGTTCCACCTCTCGGTCCCGTGTGCAGGTGTATCACATTAATGAGACCCGTGGCCTCCTGAAAAAGATCAGCTCCGTACTCCAGAAAATCACGGACCCCATCCAGCCCAAGGTGGCCGAGCACAGACCCCAGACCACGAAGAGGCTGTCCTACCCCTTCTCCCGGGAGAAGCAGCACCTGTAAGTGGGGACCCCGCCTCCTGCCTGCCGCTCCCCGAGGGCCCTGCCATGTGGCGATTTCGCCCCGTAGCGTCATCGTACATGGCGTGAGACATGCAGATGGTGGGACGAAGCCCTCTGGGGTCCAGAGGGAGCTCTCCATCCCCCAAAGAAGTGGGAATTCCAGCCCCTGGAGCATATTCTCATCAGAGCTTGTGGTTCTTGAGCGCCGAAGAGGCCCTGGAAATGATTCCCAAGGTCACTGTTAACTGAGGAATTAAGGGGGGCCAAGAGTCTCGTCCTTCTGCTGAGTGACACTTGGGAAACCAGCACAGGCCCCAGTGAGGGCATGTGTGGGCCTTGGGTTAAAGCCCAAAGCAGTGGGCTGGGCGTCCCCTCCCTCCCACCGACTCCGTCCCTCTTGGGATGTGATCCGACCAGAGGGTCTGGTTCACGGAGCCCCCTGAAGGCTGCCGAGCGAGCCCTGGGAGGCAGGAACTGAAAAGCAGCCCCAGCTGGAGTCCTGAGGCCCCAGGGACTCGCAGCCGGCGGGGTTGCCTGGCAGAGCTGCACCTGTTCTGGAACCTTCCCTCCTCCCCTGCTCCCGAGGGGCAGCGGGGCACAGCCACCTGTGTCGGCGGCAGCTGCGAGGCCTCCGTGGCAGCTCCCTAGGCAGAGCTGGAGCGGGGGCAGTGATGGGAATAGAAAGAGGGGGCTCTGGGAACCCAGTGGGACTTGCATGACGTGCCCCAGGGGGTGGGAGGGCTCCTGGACACCACTGGCCCCGCGGGACCTGGAGAACCCTGCCTGGGCTTGGAACTGGGGCTTCTGCCCCGGCAAATGTGTTCATCGCAGGGCGGGGGCCGCATGCTTCCCTCCACTGTGCTTCCCGACCCTACTGAGGATAAGAAATAAGGGAGAAGCAGGCAGCCCCCAGCCCAGCTCCTTCCACCAGCTCCAGGACACAGGCCCCTGGGCAGTAATAGAAGAAGACACCCTCCTTCCAGGACCCCCAGCCTCCCTCGGCTCTGCGCCGGCTGACTCCCACAGCATCCTCTGCCTTGCCAGGCCCAGCTCGTCTCCAGGCTCCTTGGGGATGGACCCCCCTACAGCTGCCCTCCCTGGCCCTGTGCTGAGCACCTTGGGGAGTGGATACCATGTCCCAAAGACATCCCTTTGCCCTCGGGAAGCCTTAGGCCATCTCCATGGGGCCCAAGACCTCAGGACCAAAACTATTTGGAAATTGTTAAATATTTCACCTGCCTGATGGTGGAATGATAATGAAACTGTCCGCATCCTCAGCTGTGTTGAAGCAGAGACTCAGAACTGCCGGCTGAGGGTGTCATCAGAAGGAAGCAGGGGTCCTTGGGGAGGGAGGGCTGACCACACTTGCCGTGGGGGTCCCTTCCCACCCATGTGGGTCTCTGAGCCACCCGTAGGGGGCAGGGGGCCCGGGAATAAAATAGGCTGTTCCAGATGCCCAGGGTGGGGTCCCACCGGGCATGTGAACGGAGTCTTGCCAATTTCACAGTGGCAGCTAATGGGGACGGTGTGGTTTCCCAGGGTCTTAGAAACCGGGAGAACCGACTCCAGTGAACTGTGTCTCTTTTTCCTTCCCAATGTTTCAACAGATTTGACCTGTCTGACAAGGATTCCTTTTTCGACAGTAAAACCCGGAGCACAATAGTAAGTATCCTACGTGGGTATCACTCCAGCAAGGGGCCCCCCCAGGGAGGCAGATGATCATTTCATTTCTGCGAAACTCCTCTGGGTGGGAGCCGGCTCTAATTGTCTGCGAAAGAAATAATTAGAATCATGAAACCGAGAGAGCTGCGGGGGCCCAGGGGAGGGCCATGGCCCCGGGCCAGCTCCGAGGAGGAGAGGGCTGGGGGATGGGGGGTGACCAGCAGGAAGGAGGCAGCGGCATTCCAGACCCCTCGGGTTGTTTCGGCATGTTGTTCCCAGCACATCCCTCCAGCCTCCTTGCCACTTGCCCTTCCCGGAGTCCGTCCATTCCTGTCTGTCAGGTCCCGGACCCGGAGGTTTCCGAGCAGGCGGGCCTGGCAGGATGATGGGCAGTGGAGGCAGAGGTTGAGGTAAATTTACGGGGCTTTGCCAGATGAGCAAACTGAGGTTTGAAACCTGACCAGGCCACCCTGCCCTGTTCAAGATACTGGCTGAATGTTTATCCATCGGCCGCCAACTTGACCGGCTGCCAAGCTGGGCCGTGCATGGCCCGGAACCCAACTTTTCTCTAAACAAGAAATTAACCTCGCGGCCAAGCCCGGCTGCGGCTCTGTCTTTCCCCGGGGAGAGGTGCAGGCTGGGAGGAGGCGGGCCCTTGACCTTGAGCAAATAGCTTCCCCTGTCACATCCCGAGACTGGCAGGTGGCCAGGTGCGGGACAGGGGTGCAAGGCACAGGTGGCGTTGACATGGGGGCTCGGCCGCCGCTGGGATGGGCAGATCCGGGTCCCAGCATCCCCTCCCAGCCTCGTGAGCTCGGGAGTCCCCGAGCCCATGTCAGAACAAAGACAGTTCTGGCTTCCTGCTCAAAGGGCGCCTCCACCGAGGGCCACCTGGGCGCAGGTCGGAACGGAGCCACTGTCGTGATTTTTATTATTAGCTGATTCCTTTAGCAATTAAGTCATAATTATAAACAATGAGGAACTCACATTTGCAAAAACATCGCTGGCCCGGCGTAGCTCAGGGCTGGACTGTGTCCGTAAGAGGGAAGTCCTCCCCCTCGGACGTCGACGGGGAACCAGCCACAGCTTTCCCCTGAACGGGTTCACTTTTTCTTCATCATTGTGAGATGGAGAGAATTGGAATGGCCAGCTGGGGAAACTGAGTCACAGGCCTGTGTGTCAGTCTGTGGGTGCACCCCAGATTTTTATGTTGTCTGGGCCTGTTAGTTAAGGTGGCCCTGAAGCCATTTAGATCTTGGGGGACAAGCGCTTCTAGCAGATGGAACAGCCAGGGCGGAGGCCTTGCAGCCTTGGGAGAGGGTTTGTTGAGTGACGGAGGCCAGGGTTGCTGGCACGGATGGAGATGGGGGAGGTGAGGCCTGGGGGGCCACTGGAAGGCTGTTGGAGCACGGCACATCTTTGGCATAAGGCCCACTGCTTTCCATCCCATTTTGCAGATGGGGAAACTGAGGCATGGGGTAGTAAGGTAGTTTGCCCAAGACCACACAGCTGCAAGAGATGGAGCCGGACCTCAGACCCAGGCAGGCAGACTGCCAGGCCACCAGGCGAAATGTTTCATTAATAATGGGGGCACAGAGTGGGGGTGGGGTGGGACCCTTCAGGGGGTTCCGCAGGTGCCCGCTGCTCTCCTGCCTCCTGACGGTGCAGAATGGAATCCTGAGACCTGCCCGCCCCCCGGGGTTTCTAGCACATTCTGGGCTACACCCAGGAGGGGTCCTCTTGGCTGGGCCCTCCTGCCTCTGAATTCCAACTCATCTCTTAGCGGAAAGGGACAGTCACCCATCGCCCGGGGCACAGGGGACAGCTCTTCACCCTGGACACCAGCATGACGCGTAGCTGATGCTTCACCGAGGGCACCGAAATGTGGGAGCCCTCCGAGGTGCACTTGCTGGTCCCTGAGAACGTCGGGCCCCTGACACTGTGCCTGCGAGCATCCTTGGAGGGGATGCTGGGAGGTCGTCGTCCCCTGGTGAGGGTCAACCGCATCCCGTGCGGTGACCGACTGCGTGAGAGTTCCTGCACGCCGCCGCTGCCTGAAGTCACTACCCGCTCCTCCTTATCTCCACAACAGGTCTATGAGATTCTGAAAAGAACGACGTGTACCAAAGCCAAGTACAGCATGGGTAAGGCCATTTCTGCGCTCGAGATCAGCGCCCGCCGCCCAGCGGTAATCTCGCCTCTGGATCGTCTCCGTGGGGGGTGGGCGGCCGGTTCGGGGGGTGGGGACGTTTCAGAGGGTTTTGATTTAAGCCTGTGTGACCGTGTCAGACAGGAGAGCTGTTCAGGACTGCAGGGCAGTTTTACGGCCCGGCTCTTTTAAGCGCCGAGCCATCCTTCTCTTTGAGTCTAGACGTGACGGGTGGCATGTGGAACCGCCCCACTGCAGAGGCCGTGAATCCTGGCTGCTGGAAGCTGAGGGGTGCCCGAGGTGTCTTAACCCTCTCTTGACCCTCACAGTCCAGCAGGAAGTAGTTAAGGTTCCAGCCGGGGGCAATGGCTCAAAGCAGCCCCCCCACCCCAGCTCCCAGGCTGGACGCAGCCAGGCAGGCACACGGCATAGAGGGGATGGCGCCCAGGCAGCCCCCGCCAGGCCTTGCGGGAAGGAGCAGGCCTCGGCACACACCCTGAATCCAGAACGTGCCACGAAAACATCCCCAGTGGGCTCCTTGGGGACCCGTTTACAGAACACCTCCAGCCAGAGATGCAAAACCTTCCTGATAAAAGCACATCGAGGGGCCGCCCCACCGCCCCCCCCCCCCCCCGAGGCTGGGTCCCTGGCCCAGGGCTGCAGGCTGAGTTTGCTCAAGCAGAACCTTTCAGAGCCCGGCACGGCCCTCTCCCGCTTCTTCCGGAGCCGCTTTGTGCCCCTCCGAGCGCTGTGCTAACGGCCCAATGCATTGCGCTGTAGAGACGTCTGAAGTTGCGAGGCTGCAGCTCTAGGGGCCCAGGGCGGGTCTGGTGGGAGCCAGGCTCTGGCCGGCTGGGGGCGAGGATCCTCGCAGGTGGGAAGTGGTGGGACAGCGGGCGTAGGAGGGGCACCCTCGGCAGCTGAAGGCCCGGGGACAGGCCGGGATATAGGGAGCAGGGGCTGACCCCTCCAGGTATGGCCAATGGTCGGTCACAGGGACACCCTTCTGGGCCTGAAATCTCTAAGCCTGTGTCCTAAATCAGTGGGCGTGGGGGCCCCATCCAGGGGTCAAGAAGAGCCCGGACAACTATCCCCTGGGGCCCAGCTCACCAGAGGTGGCAGGAGGCGGGTATCTAGCCCCAGCACTGCGTCTCAGCCCTCGGTTGCCCTGGGGGGTTCTGGGGGTCTCTTCCAGCAGAAACTCATGTGGTTGCTGGGAAGGTTTGCAGAGTGAGGGGGTCGGGGGCTTCTCAGCTAGAGCCGATCCCCGCTCCGGGTCGTTCCTACAGGTGGGTGTCTCTGTCTGTTCCCGTCAGTTCTCCGCAGTGCTGGTTCCAGCGCCTGGCGATAGAGCAGGTGGACTGAGCGTCCCTCTCTCCCCTCTTCACGTGGGTGCCTTGTCTGAAAGCCTCACTCCAAAGTCAGTCCTTCCACTGGGAGCAAGTATTGATGGATTCTGTCGCTTGCCGGGCTCTGTCCCAGGTGCTCCCTGCCCTCCTGGGATCTATGTTCTGGGAGAGGGAATTAGATAATAAATAATCGGATAAACCAGAAGTGCTAGGGGGACTGAGAAACAGTGATTGGAGAAGGCCTTTCTGATGTGACATTTGGGCAGAGACGTGAAGAAAGTGAGAGGGAGCAGCCTGTGCAAAGGCCCTGTGGCAGCACTGTGTTGAGAGCATTCTATTACAGTAAGGAGCCAATGGGCCTAAATCGGACCCCACGTCCATTTTTTATCACAGATGAATGTTTCACTCGTGTGACTTTAGGTGTGAGCCCCCAGCTCTCTCTGGTGTGGATTTCTAAGCATCCCTCAGATGCCATGACGGTTCCAGGTCACTAACCAAGGAGATGGTCTGTTTTTAAGCGGACTTTAGAAAGTCACTTTCCCGCTGGTTTCACAGCGGAGTAGTCAAGGGTGGGCTGGCCAGGCCCCTGAAAACCCTGACCCGCTTACCACCTTTAAAAAGCCACTTCGGCCAGGCAGAGGGTTCCTTGCCGGCAGAGGGCTGCACGGAAACTGCTCAGGCAGCGCTGGTCCCCGAGGATGTAGGCTCTGCCTTCCCCCTCTCAGGTCTGTCTTCTGGGGCTGGGTGCCCGAATGCCCCTCTTAGAGGCGCGGGTGTGATTCTTTCTGTACTGCCTCCAGCGCGGGGCCTCGGGCGTGACCCTGGTTGCCCGGCCCCCAGGAGCACCGGCCCCACCTTCAGGATCCCAGCGAGCGCTTTCTCCCCCAATGCAGCTTTGATCCCTGCAGGCCCCATGTCATGTAACTAATAGCCGGTGTATGAACAGGGCAAGGCGAGGGAAGAAAGAAGGACCCCGCCCTTTTAAGTAAAAGGCGAAAGTGTGATGAATACGGTAAGTGAGCCTCTGCCCCCGCACCGGCTCGCTGGCCTCCCCTTCGGCTTCTCCAATCATCTTAAAACCTAATTCCAAATTGTATGTGTGTCTTCTGACACCATCAATTTTCCCATCCGTATTTATCTCGTGATTCAGCTTTTCTAACCACTGGAAATCCAGCTTTCCCATCTGCAGGTTTGCCCTGGGGAGCAGGCCGGGGCAGCTGGTGAATGGCAGGTTTGGGGTACCTCCTTCCTCCCAGACGTCCTTGCCTCTCGGGGTTTCCTCTCTTATCTTACTAATTCTGCCAATCGAGCATGTTTGTATCATCTCCTGATCGAACCCCGGGGAGGAAACCCCAGCAAGGTGGCCGGGCTCTGTGCAGCCGGGTGCGGTTCGCTTGGAGAAAATTCTCGGTTAACTGAGACAGTTGTGGGATCGCTCTGATTGGAAACTGAGCGGCCTGGCCTGTAATCCTCTCTCCGCCTTTGTTTTTAAGGCATCACGAGCCTGCTGGCCAACGGCGTCTACTCGGCCGCCTACCCGCTTCACGATGTAAGTAACCGGGACGCACAAGGTTTTATCTCGGCATTCTCTGGCTCCCCACCTCCCCAAGGGCCACCCCCTGCCCCCCTAGGGAGCTCTAATGATCCTGCGGTCTCGGCTTCCTGCTTTGGCTCTGCCGTAAATGTCAACCGTGCACGGGCCTTCCCTGTTCCCCCAAGTGGCAACCCAGAAGGGACACACGGGACACAGGGCCGTCTTTTCTTGCCGAAGAGTTACGCCAAGGCAAGGGGCATTGGTGGCAGAAACTCTGCCCCGGTGTTATCGGAACCTTACAGCCAGCCGGGCCACGAAATGTTTTCCCTGGCTCCGTGCCCCCGTCCCCGCCCACCCCGGGTCCTGGCAGAACGACCAGGGCTCTGTACACGTCTATTTCTGCAAAGCAAGTGGCCGGCTTCCTGAGTTAAATCTCCGAATCCCACTGGTATCCCCCGGACAAATATAGCCCGTGGTCCCGCGCAGGCTTGGCGCGGAGTGGACAGAGGGAGATGAATCTCTTCTTGTCGTCTCTATGGAAACGGGGACTGGAGTTCAGCGGGGCACTGGGAATGGACTGTGGGGCCCGAGCAGTGTGGGAACCCCGGAGAGAGGAACTCGGGAACTTTCCAAATGTGCATCGCCGCAAAGACTAGGAGCCAAGAAGCAGGAGAGAGAGCGGGTGGGGCTGGGAGGCGGGGGGACCCAGATTCCAGTCCTGGCTGCTCACGCCTCTGTGGCCTTGCGTGGGGGCAGCCCCTCTCCCCTCCAAGCCTCAGCGTCCCCATCTGTGAGTCAGGAAGAATACCCGCTATGTCCAGTTGCCGGGGCCGCAGCGAGGGTCAGAGGGAAGGCAGAAATGGAAGAGCTTTGGCAAGGCACCGGATGGGACACACGGAGGGTGCCGGAACAGCAAAGGCTGTCCACCCAGACCATTGACTCCAAGGGAAAGATGCCCAGCTGACCCGCTGCCCATCCCCTGGTCACTCACTCTAGGGACCCGGGGTCCACTGACCCGGCTTTCCCACCCTGTGTCTTCATTCATGCTGTTCCCTCGGCCTGCGATGCTTTTCCCCGCCCCCTCTGCCTGGTCAGCGCCTCCCCCTCCCCAGGGCGGACAGAGCACACACAGGAGGCTTCCTTTCCCCTCCTCCCCCGGCCTACATGGTTGAGTTCTTCCTCCCCCATCTCTGGGCTTCTGATGCCCCCTGTCCCACAAAGACACCACCGTTCGGCCCCCATTCCTCGTGCGGGTGTCCCTTGAAAGCCCGGCACCCAGCACTTAGTGGGTGCTCAATAAATGCAGTGTGGCTCTGGGTCGGAGGGAGTTAAGTTGCCCTGGTGATTGACGTGCTGCTCCGTGGATGTCCCGAGGGCAGGGCTCCAACCTGGCATGTCCAGCCAGCACTGCTGGCAGTCCCTGCTGAGATGTTGGGGACATGACGTCGAAATGTCTCAGGGCCTCTCTGCCTGTTTTGAGTCAGCTCTTTAAGTCTGACTTTAAGGGAAGAAATCGACATTTCTGAGCACCACTGTGTGCAAAGAACCATGTTTAGTAGGAGCTTTATCTCATTTAATGCAGTGCAGACATGGAGACTCAGAGAGGTTTGGTAACTTGTCCGGGATCACACAGCCTCTGTGGGGGAGCTGGGGCCAGAAGCCAGTCTTGGTTGACACTCGGCTATTCTGCCCCGTGTACCACCACCTCCTCCTTCCCTGGAGGCCAAATCCATCCCTCTGCTCAGTCTTTGCTTCCACATTTGTCTTAGGAATCGATTCTTTCAGCAGTTTGAACCAACTAGTACAAGGCTCCCTGATCCACCGGGCCTGTCGTCAGACAGCCAGTCCGTCAAAAGCATCCCTGAGATCCACGTCTTAGAAACTCCTGGTGCACCGTCATCCTTGTCCCCTACACAGCCGTAGAGAAGCCCTCGATGCGGGCTCTGTCCCCACTTTACAGATGGGGAAACTGAGGCTGGAGTTGCTGCCGTGGAGGAGCACACAGCCGAGAGGGAGTGGAGCCCGGGCCGCACGTCCAGGATTCTATCCCGGCAGATCATGGACCAGGAGGGAACACGGGATGTTGCATCTATGAACCGTCCCCGTGGTTGAAAGGCCCCCACCCTGGCAGGGACCAAAGCTGATGCTCAGCCGTTTGGGACGATAGATCCTTCTGGACTGAGCCGCGTGCGGTCTGCTCTTGAACAGCGGACGCTGGCGGCAGGGGAGTCGCGCCCTCCGCCTCGGGCAGGCAGCAGGCTCCTCGCTGGGCGCTGTGCGCTGTGCAGCCCTCGTGAAAATTTCCCTCATCCGTCTCACTCTGTGCTCGGTTGTCCTGTGTCATTGCTGGCTGCCCTCTGTGCGTGGCCCAGCGCACCTCCACCGCCTTCCAGGGCCTTGCTTACTGTGCTCATCCATTCCTTCCTTCCTTCCTTCCTTCCTTCCTTCAACAAGAACGTCCAGCAGGCAGGCACCGGGTGCAGGGCCCACCGGGTGGCCCCCTTGGAGCTGAGGGAGCAGTAGGAGCCCTGTGCTCTGAGCGAGACCCCAAGGACGGGCTCCTGGGGTTCGCGTATCAGCTGCCGACAGCGGACTCGGACCTTGCAGTTGGCTGCGTGGCGGCCTTTCGGCTTCCTTCCTGGTCAGCGTCTACCCCTCTGAGATCCCCAGCGAACGGACCTCTGGGTAGATGAGGTGCTGCGGGAGCCGAGGGGCCGTCCCGGCCACGGGGAGAAACGTGGGCAAGGCCGACAGGCTGGGCGTGGCCAGGAGGGTCCCCCGAAGACTCAGGAGGAGCCATTGGGTAAACCGCTCTCCGAGCATCTTCCTTCGGAGACCGCAGGTGGCTTCCTGGTGGCCAAGTCCTCTCCTCCTGGAGGGGGCTGGCGGGGGTCATAGAAGTTGCCGGTGAGTGGAACGGGCGCCGGGCAGACCTCCCAGAGGCCTCAGAGCTTTGTCTGCCCGGCGACACTCCAGACCTGGTGACCTGGCCGGGCCATCCTCCCTGGGGCCTCACGGAGCTTCTCTGGCTGCTCCTCCTCTGTCGTTGGGATCGACCATCGGTAGACGGGCTCCCTCTCGACTTCTATACCTTCCTTCTGTTGCCTGGGCTTTGGAGGCCCAGATCCAAGTCCCGGGTTGACCACGTTCAGCTGTCTGTCCCAGGAAAGTGAGTTGGTGCCTTGGAGCCTCAGTGTTTCCATCTGTAAATTGGGAATGTTGAGCTCGCTGATCTATATGTATGGTGACCGATAATGTATCGACCCTCCCAGGACACTTGAGAGTGGGCACCACCTGGACGGGGCCTTGGGGACAAGACTGTGGGGTCATCCTGGCAGAGCAGGACTTGTGTCCATCCTAATGATATGACCCTTCCAGCCCCAAAAAGCCCCCTTGCTATTGTGTTGCCATTCCCTGGAACTGGCCCGGGGTCCTCTCCTGGGTGGAGGGCTGGGTCGGGCGGCCATCGCATTTACGGGACACTTTGTATCAGGAAGGAGGAAGGTAGGGGCCGTCCCGGTGGCGCAGCGGTTAAGTGCGCACGTTCCACTTCTCTGAGGCCCGGGGTTCATCGGTTCGGATCCCGGGTGCGGACATGGCACTGCTTAGCAAGCCATGCTGTGGCAGGTGTCCCACATATAAAGTAGAGGAAGATAGGCATGGATGTTAGCTCAGGGCCAGTCTTCTTCAGCAAAAAGAGGAGGATTGGCAGCAGTTAGCTCAGGGCTAATCTTCCTCAAAAAAAAAAAAAAGGAGGCCTGGGCGAGCTTCCCGCACTTCATGAAATGTCCTAAAATCCTCACTGTCCGTGAGGGTTCTGTCTAGAAACGCCACAGACTTGCGCTCCTGGAGGGCTCCCTGCTGGGTGGTCATTCTCCTCTTCTCTTTTGGAATAGGGTGACTACGAAGGGGAAAACGTGGAGTTCAACGACAGAAAGGTGAGCTGCCGCGGAGCAGGCGGAGGGCCCTGGGGCGGGCGGGCGGGTCGCAGGCCCGGGAGGCCGTGGCTTTGGGCGCCCAGGCTGGGCTGCTCGGCTGGCGTGCGCGATCCTGTCGCGTCTACACCCATGCTGGAGCTAGGAGCGAGAGCGTCAGCGAAGGCATGGTTTCCGTCTTTCTGCATCTCCGAAGCAGCCCTGGCGGGTGATTGGGCGCGGGCGAGGGGAAGGGGCTGCTCCTAGAGGCTGCCCTCTCCACTTGGTCCGTCCTCCGCTCATCCTGGGCGACTTATGGGGTCAGTCAACCTCCAGCCGTCTTTGCTGACATTTGGCCTAACCCCGCACGGCTCCCGGGCAGATAAGTTTGGGAACCGCTGTGGCCGGCCACACGGAGAGCCACGGCCCCCGCAGCCCCAGGGGACACTTGTTGGACAGTGTTCAGCCCAGTGTTGATTCTCAAACTTGCTTGACCTGGAACCCTTTTTAATGGAAGAGTTATGGAACTAGTGTTCTGTGGGACACACTTTGGGAAACACCTTTATTCTTCAATGGCTCTCCCTAACTCCACCCACCTGGGCTCCCCAGGAAGCTCTGTTCCTCCAGCCCCGCCTCATGTGAGCATCTCCCCCACCACAGCCATCTCTCCTCCTTCCTCCGTCTTCGAGAAGGTTCTTTCCTGCTGTCTTGTGCACACGCCCACGCCCAGATACCAGCCTTCCTCCCCCGCTTCCCCTGTCGCCCCTCTCTGTTCCCCAGATATGCACAGACCTCCCTCCCCTTGGGGAGCTGCCCTCCCAGGACCCTGCGTTCGTTTCAGCCCCCCTTGTCCTGCCGCTTGCCCCCAAGAGCGGATCCTCCCAAGGAGGTGGGTCGGGATGCTCCCCCTAGAGCCTCACAATGGCAGCCTTGTCCCAAATGGTCCCCATTCCCACTCCCCTCCAGCCCCCCGCTGTGTTTTTAAACCCTTGGTACTGGATACAACTTGCCTGCCCGGGAATCCAGCTGAAGATGCTATCTGATTTAGCACAAAAATTACATATTTGGTTATTTTTAGTGAAACATCTGGCATGCGTCTGAGACCCCATGACTTGCAGAACTTCACGTCCAATCTTGTTGGAGAAGCGCCGTGCCCTCCATGAGCCTGCCCGGCTGACTCTGGCCTCAGAGCCAGACTCCTTTGTCTCTCTGTACCCTTCTGCCACCCGCTGATGCCCTACCTCGTCCATGGGCACCAGCCACCCTTTTCTGGCCTAATTCAGTCCTCTGATCACAGGCCTTCTGCCTAACCTCCCCCACTGCCCCCTCCCCGCCATGCTCCAGCCACACTGTCCACCTTGCTCATCTGAAGGCTACTCGGCCGATGGTCACGTAGGTGCCAAGACTGTCACATTCACTTGCTGATTCGGGAACTATTTGCTGCACACTCCTGTGTGCCGAGCCCAGCAAACACAACTTCAGATTTGTCTGGACCCAGCCTTTCCCTCTGCCTGGAATGCTACCCTCCCTCCACCCCACCCCCCGTTTAATTTCATGTCCCAGCGAGTATGAGGCTGGTCCATGGGGGTAATCAGGGAGTATTGGATGGGTGGGTGGATGGAGACAGACGGATGGATGATAGGTGGGATGGATGGATGGGTGGATGGAGACAGATGGATGGGTGATGGGTGGGATGGATGGGTGGGTGGATGGAGACAGATGGATGGGTGATGGGTGGGATGGATGACGGGTGGGATGGATGGGTAGGTGGATGGAGACAGATGGATGGATGATGGGTGGGATGGGTGGATGGATGGACAGATGGATGGATGAATACATGGATGGATTGAGGGATGGAAAGAAAGAAAGGAGAGAAGGAGGGAAGCGGGGAAGTGCCCTGGATAGGTATTTGGGTCCTAACTCAGAGCCTTGGAGAACTTCACATTCTCCCATGGTGGCTTCATCTTAAGTGACCCGGTTCTGAGTGTTTGCCTTTCCAATGACAAAATCTGTGGCATCCTTTCAGTGGCAGGAGGCCCAAGTGCCTGACCCTCATTGCCTCACAGGACAGATGGCGCTGCAGCCACGCCAAGGCCATCTTCCTGTGCTGAGCTGGAGGGGCAGGGGGGCACGTCGGAATGTTGTAGCAAGAGGCAGGCCTGAGCTGAGGCTGAGCACGGCCATAGCTGGCAGCCCGATCATAGGGGCCGAGCCCTCCTTCCTCCCGGGATCGGGGGAGGTTTATTCCAGGTGTGGATTGAGGTTGCTCCATCTCTTTGCTGAACTGAGAGCCACAGGGCCCTGACCCATCATTCATTCATTCATTCATTCATTCAACAATTACTTACTGAGAACCTATCTGCCCCAGGCTCTGTTTGAGGTTCTGGGGATGACACAGACCAGACAAATCTGGTCCCCCCCCGGTGCCTCCATTCCAGGGGGAGACGGCAAGGGGCAAGTGCGTGCACAGTCATTAAGGACAGCGTCAGCGCCATGACGGGCCTACCCATCCGTGTGGGCCCAGGCTGGAGGTCTAGGCAGGAGAGATGCCGTGGGTTGAGTCAGGATCCCACTGAGGTCCGGGCGCTGGAAAGTCGAGGTCACTGTGACTGCAGCCACCGGCCTCCAGCCTGCTCACGAGGCTCAGGTGCACCCTGGGAGTTCTGCCAACGCACCTGGGAAATCTCGCATTTGATTTCTTTACGCTGACAGCTTCAGGGCAATAGATGTTCTCTTGGCAGGAAGAAAATTCTGCCGAGGCAGAGCGGTTTGTGGAGAAGGCTGGGGTGTGCCCCCATCTGTTGTTCTGTCAGCGGGTGGTGGCCGGCCCCACTGGACAGGCCCAAGAACACGGTGACCAGAGTGACATGGCCGTGCCTTCCAGAGGGTCTTTCTCTTCCCCCTTGGGCCCTCCCTCTCCTGCTGCATCTTCGTTCCCTCTCTTTCCCTCCCTGCCTCCCTCTGACGCACCTCCCAGGCTGTCTATGGTATAAATCAGCGGCTTGATATCAGCTGAGGGGAGGAAGCTGCCCAGGACGGTGACGGCCGCTGCTTTCGCATGGGTGCTGTGCAGTCTCATCAGAGCTTGCTGGTGAGAGCTCTCTGTTTACAGAGTAAAACTGGAGGCTTTCCATCGTTTCCTATATAACCAGACATACCAAGGCATAGAAGCCCCCAGCCCTCTTCCTTCCGCACAGCACCCTAAGGTGCACGAGCCACTCTCGGGTGACCCGGGAGGAAGGACAGCACCCTTCAGTATAAAAGAGGCAATGTGGCTCAGAGGGAAGAGAGCCTGCCCCAGATGCCCAGCCGGGCTCAGAAGCCGGCCTGACCCAGACCACCCACTCGGGACTCAGGGGTCGGGGTCTGCCCAAGACACCTGCATCCCAGCACAGGAGCACAGCTCTGCTTCCTGGACCCTTTTCCCTCTGAGACAGCAGGAGGAGGCCCCGCGCATCCCCGGGTCCTCACACGGAAGCAGCCAAGGCTCCCCACCCCCCCCCCCCCCCCCCCCCCGAGCAGGAGCCTTGCCCCGTAGTGTTTCAGATCTTGGAATCCAGCTGAATACGTCCTGTTTACGCCACTTACAGAAAGGCTTAAAATCTCAAGAAAGCTGCTCTTATAAAAATCAGAGCGGGCCGAACCCAGGATTTTGACAGCAAGGTTTGCTTGTCATTTATTAAGAATGCATTTGGCTTTTCTGACTTCCTCTCCTTCCTGTGTTGACTTTTGAGGGATCCCCCTGAGTCTTATTTCTCAGAGCTGCAGAAGGAGCCCCAGGAGATGGAGAAATTCACTAGAAGGTCGTTCCTAGGGACCCCTGACTCCGTGATCCGTGGAAGCTGGACCCCTCCCAGCAAGCCTGTCCATGTTTTTAATTTTCAGTAAAGACCCCATCTCCAAGTACGGTCACAGTGGGGGTTCCACTAACGTGGGGGCACACAATTCGGTCCATAGCACAGAGTGGGGTGAGGGTGTGCAGCGGTGTGCGTGTTCATGGGGCCACAGCAGAATCTGAGTACAGGAGACCCCCCCCCCAAATTTTCAATTTAAGTATTAAGAAAAGGAAAAAGGACACAAGCCAGGCTGCAGTGTACAGGAGAGACCAGGGGGCCCATGGTGAGTTCTCACGGGGGTCCCCCCACCTGCCTTCTCCCCATTCCTCATCGGATGCCAGCAGAGACGGGCAGCTGAGGCACAGAGGGTCCCAGCTGGGTCCCAGCTGCCCTCCAGCCCCTGTGTGACCTCAGGCTTTGAGTTAAGGTTGGTAAAGCAGTAATGACCCACGCGCATGGGGTTTCTTTTTCAAAGCAGCAGCACCAACACGGCGTCTTCCTTGAGACACCCTGCATGTGCGTGTTCGTACAAGGCTTACCATCCATCGAGCTGATTACCGTCCCTGCCCAGAGCCTGGGGGAGAATGGGGTGTATGCAGATTTCATTTATTTCGCTCAGCCGCGTTAATCAGACGGCCCGTCTCAGGAGAGAGATGTCGAGTTCTCTCTGCATCTCATGAGGTTTTTAAAAATCTTGCCGCTTGGATTTCTGTGCTGCAAAGCCTGGTGGTCTCTGTCCTTTATAAAGAACGGTGTGGCGTGTGACACGGGCGACCGACAAACCTAAATGGAAAAGCCTTCCAGTGTCAGGCCGTTTCAGATCCATTCCAGATCAAGTCATGAAGAGTGAGGATTCTGTAATGATGCCAGAAGGTTCTGTCCCATCCCCACCTTCACCTAGAAACATAGGCCCGTTCTTACTCAGGAACCTCCCCAACCCGGCCTCCGGTGCCAGCTCAGCTCCCTCCATGTGTGGGTTCTTACCGGAGCTGAAAAGTTGGGCCCATTTTTGCAAGTCCGTCTCCCCGACCAGCAAAGGGACTCCAGGGCTCGGGGCTGCATCTGCCCTGCTCACCTCTGAAAGCCCAGTGCCCAGCAGAGTACCTGGCACATGGCTGACTCTCAGTAAGTGTTTGTTGAATGAATGAATGATGTAGCTATGAGCCGAATCCATCAGTTCCACCACGTGCCCGGCAGCTCTGTGTTCTGGGGAGCAAACTGGGAGCACGACATTTTCACCAGCCCCTTCCCCTTTGCTCTCTCCCAGCTCCTGTACGAAGAGTGGGCGAGTTACGGGGTCTTCTATAAGTACCAGCCCATCGACCTGGTCAGGTAAGAGGGGCTGCCGGCAGCGGGCCTGGCTCCTCAGGCAGAGGCTTGTGGGAGGCGGGTCCCTGGTTGGATTCAGTGGAATAAGTGTCCCTGTGTGTTTCAACCGCACTGAATATTCAGGACCTGGGAGCATGTTTCAACTTGACCTGAGGTCAGAACCGGCAGCCTGGGCGAGGCTTCTTTTAAGCAGTTGCTTCAGATTCCCTGGAGAATGGGCTCCTTTCCACGTAGGCCCCATCTCTCCCCCTCCGTTCAGAGCCCGGCTTGACCCAGCCGGCGACTAGGTGGGGTTCCTTGCATTGCTGCCTTGAGAGGAAAGAAAGAGCGGCCTTGGGATTTGTAAGAATTGCCCCTCCGGCAGTTTGTCCTCTCCCAGGAGGGCCTCTGTCCCGGGGCAGGGAGGGGACGGACACATGAGGCAATGTGTGTCCTGTGGGGACATGGAGACTGGAGTTCAGCCCACGAAGATTTATTTAAGTCCATCGGGTGCCAAAGACGCTTAATATTGGAGCCGTGGCTTCGCTTGGCGCCTCCAGGCCAGAGTTCATTCAAGTTCCTACTCTGAGCAGGACTCGGCGTGGAGCTGACAGCCTCCGGGGTGGCCCGCGCCCCCCCCCCCCCACCCTCCCGGGGCACAGTGGGGAGAAGGGGGTGGGCGTCGACAAAGCAGAGAGCCCCCCAAAGCTGATGGCCTGGCCCAGAGCCCCACCCACTCTGTGCCTCTCGGTGGAGAGGGCCGGTGGCCCCAATTTGAGCTGTTTGTGCTGGGGAGGGACGGGATGTGTGTCCCCCCCTCCCGGTGGAAGGAGAGTAAGCTTGTCTCTGTCTGGCTCTGCCCTGCGGTGCAGGAAGTATTTCGGGGAGAAGATTGGCCTGTACTTTGCCTGGCTGGGCGTGTACACGCAGATGCTCATCCCCGCCTCCGTCGTGGGAATCATCGTTTTCCTTTATGGCTGCGCCACCGTCGACGAGAACATCCCCAGGTAGGCGGGCGGCCCCCCAACACGCCCTCATCTTGTTAAGGAGCCACGTTCCTCTTGCTGCAACTACGGGACACCCTGGCACCCGGGCCTCTCAGCCCGAATCCCGTACACACGCTCGGCACCCCGCCCCAGGAGATCACGTGCTGGGCCCCACACTGTCGGGACCAGAGGCGCATGGTCCAGAGGGCATCCTTTTCAGGCACGAACGGCCTAGGAGACGGTTTATGGTCGAGAGGAAGACATGAAATAAATATCTGACTCCTTTTCCTTCTTTGAAGGTTTTTTTTTTTTCTTTTTTAGTCTTTAGTCGTTATATGACAAAAAAAATTCCCTGCTTCCTTGTGAGGTCAGGCAGTGAGGCCGATGACCGGTCTGAGGCCTCCGTGCAGTGGACTCAGGCCGCCGGGTCTGTTTCTCGAGCATCTTCCCCCGTGCCGAGGGCTCTGGGAGATTTTGCGGGAATGGCAGCATCGTGAAGGATGGCAGGGTGCGGAGACCCAGGGCTCTGGACGCAGCGCTGCGCTCCTTCTGCTGGTCACCGAGGGTGACGTCCTGCATGGGGAGCCCTTGGAGGAAGGCTGAGACCCCAGAGAGACCACCGGGCCTCGTGCAGGGTCTGCTTCTCCCAAGATGGCAGCCGGGACATGAGTCAACCTTGGGCGCTTGGAGGACGCCGTCCTCGGCGTGTGTGGAAGTCTTCTGTGTTTTCTAGCTGTTTCCTAGACTTGCTGACATGGACCCAGAGACAGCCCTGTGGTGTGCTCAGGCCCCAACCTTGGTCAGGGACACCGTGCTGATGGGCCAGACAGGGTTTAGAAAGGTGGATGCCGCAGGCCCTGCCTCCCAGGAGCTGCTGTCTCTCGGGAGAAGTCCTGAGATGTCAGTTCAGTCCTGGGGCTTGGGGCTCCACCCGGGATGTCTCAGGCAGAGCTGCAGCTGGGAAAGTCCGTCCACAGTTCTGGTCCATAAAGAGCCACTGAGTCCTTACCTGGCGGAGAAACCGGCCCCTCGTGACCCGGCTGCCAGAAAGGCCATATGCGGCCAATTTTGGTGTAAATGATGTTTTAATACATGAATAACCCCTAAGATATTTCACCCACGCGGAATCGAAACCTTCAAGGAATCTGGCTCCTGTCGCCTCCAGCGTTATTTTGGGCATGGGCAGGAGCGAGCTTGTCCCTTTGCTTGCTGATGTGACGTGAGGGCGCTGTGCCTGAGTTTGACGGTGGCACAGAGATGGTGGCGGTTTCACTGCAAACCCAGGAGAGGCGTGGTAAGTGGAGCGAGTGGGGCAGCCCGGGCTTCTCCATCTTCCTTCCTCCCTCCCTCCCCGCCGAGGGGAAGTGGAACGGGCCTCGGCCAGGCGGCGCTGCCCGGGCAGGCGTGGACGCCCCGTCAAGGGCGCTGGCTCCCTAGGCCAGGCCAGCGTCCAGAGATGCAAACCGCATTTACTGGGGACTCCGGAGGCCCGTCCGACCTCGGCCTCTGCCGGTTGGTGCATTGGAGGAAGCGGGAGGCGTGTGTTCCCCTTGGAGTCCGATGTCCCCCGGCCCCTGCACGGTGCCACCCTGCCCCTCCCCTCGGCTCCTAAGAACAGGTTTCCTGTTCCTTGTCTTTATTTTGGCTGAAACTGCGGCAGGACAAGGAGGAGGCTTTCAAACCGGCACAAGGCAACTGTTCGTCTGGCCAGCGTTGCTCGCTGGCAGGGAGTAGGGCTGGGGTGGCCGTGGGGCTCCCAGGCAGGCAGAGATGCACAGCCCTGGCCCTGCCCACCCTCAGGGCTCCCAGCCGCCACCCCGGGCCAGGCAGGCACTGTGGCCCCAGGTGGCGTGCTGACAATGGGGGACCCCTGTCGGTGGTTCCCTGAGAGGGGCTTGTGTCATGCCCGAGTGGGATGTCCTGGCCCCTTCTGCCCCACCAAGGAGAGGCCCTCAGAAGAGAGGAGGCTCAGGGAGGGCAAGAGATAGACGCCTCCAGGCGGCTCCTACGTCTCCTTTTAAAAGCAGTGCAGCCGCCAGGACTCAGTTATTCCCATCATAATAATGACAATGGCGGACAGGAGTGTGGCTTAAGTGTGCCAGCGCTGTGCCAAAGGCTCCACGTGCGTTCTCCTGTTTAATCCTCCCAACAACCCGGTAGCACGGGTGCCCCTCATTCTCAGCATCCCCGTTCTACAGATGGGGAAACTGAGGCCCAGGGGTTCAAGTAACCTGCCCAAGGCCACACGGATCACAGGTGGGAGAGCTGAGATTCAAATGCAGGGCCTGTGTGCGCCTTCCCCCCCACACATGCACACGCACACACATGCATACACACCCATGCACATGCACACAAATGCACACACACACACTTCCCCAGATGCTCTGGGGCAGCCACCTCAGCCACGATTCATCTTCCCACCTCCCGGGCCCGGCACAGCGCCTGGCACGTGTGGCGCCTGCACAGATTTTAGTAAACGTCTGGTGGTAGAACTGAAGGAAGAGATCTGAGCTGGACGGCCCGCCGTGTGGGCCAGAGGGGGCCCTCGCAGCCTCTCGGCTGAAGTTTATCGAACACTGACTGTGTGGGCCAGCGAGATTCTGTGCCCACGTGCGTGTGCATCCAGAAATCAGAAACAGAAACCACCTACCCGCCTCGGCTCCTCCCGGGCACCGTGGAGCCCCTGGGGATGGCCACTCCTGCCTGACGTCTGTTTATAGCTCAGCGTCTTGTACAAGTTAGAAAGTTCAGTGCAGGCCAGAGCTGGAAGGACCTTATTCTGGCCCCTCACCTCATCTTCCAGAAGGAAAAACCGAGTCTGAGCCTGAAGGGGCGTGGCAGGCAGGAACAGCCGAGCGGGGCCCGGGCCCAGGCGCCCGACCTCCACAGGGAGCCCTCCTGTGGCCTCTGAGCAGTAGATGAGAGCTTGCATGGCACGAGCTTTGCAGGACAGAGACCAGGGCTCAATCTCCCCTCTGCTGTGTGGCCCTGAGCAAGTGACCTCCCCTCTCTGGGCTCACTCGCCAGGCTTGGTGCAGACTCCTGCTCACACAACTGAGGGCCTTGAAGTCCAGGCATTTTTCGGTATCAGCAGGGGAGGGCCGAGGCCTGGGGGAAGACCACTGGGTGTCAGGCGCCTCTGCGTCCGTCCACAAAGGTTAAGCTCTGGCCCCAGCCTTCGTGTCTGTTCACCAGAACAAAGGCCTGTGCTGAGCAGCACCCACCATCCTGGCCGGGGGCCCCTTGCTCCCCGAGCGAGCCCCGTGTGGTAGGGCTCCCCCACCCCAGGCAGCTTGTGGACACGTTCCTTCCAACCCAGCCTCCCCCAGAGATTCGGGAGTGCAGTTTCTCTGCCTTCTTATGCGTCCAGAGCTCCCAGTGACGCGCCCAGGGCCGACTGCCCCACGCGCCCCGGCCAGGGTGGATCGAGACCCACGCAGTGCCTGGCGCACAGGACGGGCCTGGCATCCTGTGGCTTCACCCTGTTCCTCTTTCAGTGTCCGAGGCCTTATAATTAAAAGGCCTGGACGGTGTGCACCATTAGCACAGGCCTTGACGGGGCCCGGTTATTAGCGGGAGACTGGCTGGGGACGCTCGGC
Organism: Equus quagga; assembly: GCF_021613505.1. Classification (NCBI taxonomy): domain Eukaryota; kingdom Metazoa; phylum Chordata; class Mammalia; order Perissodactyla; family Equidae; genus Equus; species Equus quagga. The sequence continues at coordinate 3,337,624 of NC_060283.1, read as the reverse complement.
TTGTCCGAGAGGTGGCTCCAGTCCAGGCGGGGTCCCCCCACAGGTGAGCACTCCCGTGCCCCTCTCTGGCCACACACAAGTCTGGACGGGTCCACACCAGAGCCGGCTACAGAAGTCGCAGGCCCCGTGCAAAATGAAGACGTGGGACCCTTGTGCAAAAATCATTAAGAATTTTAAGGCGGTGACAGCAGACCGTGAAACCCAGCGTGGGCCCTTCTGAGCACAGGCCATGAGTGACAGCACCTGTCACTCGTCTCAGAAGCCAGGTGGATGGGAGGGACACGGGCACTGGCTGAAGCTGGCTGGCGTGCCTTACTGGTGTCCACCATGGTGGGGACCAAGGGCCTTGCCACCCCCAGCACTTTCTCCCACCCCAGCGTGGCTCCCGGGAGGTGTCCGGTTCCTGGGGACTCAGGCTGTCCCCTCTCTTCCAGCATGGAGATGTGTGACCAGAGACACAACATCACCATGTGCCCGCTGTGCGACAAGACCTGCAGCTACTGGAAGATGAGCTCGGCGTGCGCCACGGCCCGGGCCAGCCACCTTTTCGACAACCCGGCCACCGTCTTCTTCTCGGTCTTCATGGCCCTGTGGGGTAAGCTGAGCGCCCGCCGCCCTGTGTCTTTGGGGCAGAGGCGACTGTGAGTGGGTCCTGCATTTCCTCCCTTCCTGACGTTGTCCGCCGGCGGCGTTTGCCAGAAGTGACGTGGGAAGGACGGCAGTGGAAGTGCCCTCCCTTCTGTCTGCAGGCCACAAGGGCCTGTGCTGTCGCAGACGCAGAGGAAGTGTCCTGACCCAGCCACGAGCCCCTCAGGAAATGCCTAGGAGGGGGCCCTGCTCCCCAAAACGGGACCTCCGTCCTGGGATTGGGGTTTGTAGCTCAGAAAGGGCCTTGGGCTCTGCGTTCTTCCCTGATGGGGCTGGGACGGCGGACCTGGGCCGGCCCGGGTCTCTCAGTAGATGCTCACGGCTTCCGCAGGCTCCGAAGGCCCATTTTATGGGGAAGGAAGCTGAGGCCCAGAGAGTGCATGTGAGTTGCCTGGGGTCACTCAGCTCCTGAGGTGCCAAGGCGAGGGTTGAATGTCAGGTTCCAGAGCCTGGGCCCTTCACCGCTGGGCTCCACTGCCACCCCAGGCAGGTGGCTCCTCCTCCAGGATGCTTCCCTGACGCGGGTCCCACCTGGCCCCGACTCAGGCTCGGGAGGCTTGGGAGGTTGGGAAGTGGTGGCCGGATGCACTTCTGCAGGCCTTTCTGGATTGGCCAATAGGGGATTCCTGTGCTGAGCCGTCTCCCGGGCAGCCTTTGCCTCCGGGGCTCCCATGTGGTAGAAGATGGAGCTGGGCACACAGAGGGCACAGGAGCCACGGGTCAGGACCCCTGGGGGAGAGAAGTCAAGAGGGGCTTCCTGGAGGAGGCGTGAGCCCTGAGATGAGTTCTGGAGACGTGGAGCAGGGGTTGCTGGGCAACTGTGGCAGAGGGACCCAGTGTAGAGACAGAGAGGGCGGTTGCTGGTGCCTCCTGGAGCCCCGTGTGGCCCCCGCTGAAGGGCAGCCCCCAGCTCTGCACGCTCCGCCTTCCCCTCCGAGCTCCTTCTCGTGCGGTGAGCCCTGGAGTGGACGCAGGCCACCCTTGCTCCTGCTGGGGATTCGGCCCCGCCCTGCTTCCCACATGGCAGTGGCTCTGGGCCTGTCTGTCCCACTTGCCCGAGCAAAGGGTCTGGGCCTAAAAGTTTAAAAACCGATGGTCTCCCTGTGGTTCTCCAACTGGGTCCTCCAGGCCTCTGCTGGGCTCCTCGTCGGACGTAAGGGTTAAGCTGGGATGAGGTGAGGCGAGGGAGGGGCCCGGACACGGCGTGGTCGTTGGTGCTCACTGTTGGGGGCTGGTCCACATTTGCCGGACCTTGAGAGTGTCGTGGAACCGCACACGCCTCGCTTGCCCCCCGCCCAGTCCCGACCCCGGTTGAAGCTGACGTCCGTCCCTTTACCGACTTTACAGTTGGGGCATCTGTGCCTGGTTGATGGGGGAAGATGGGCGTCCATCTGCTGAAAAGGTGTGAAACCTCAGCCAGAGCCCACAGCCCACGTTTCACAGGCGGGAACCCCGAGGAGAGCCAGGACAGGGGTTTCCTGGCAGACGTCATGGGTAGCCGTGACCTGGCGTGGGCGCCCGTATCTCAGCAAAGACAGACGCGTGGCAGATGGTCGGCCACGGGCTGTGCCTGACCCCACCATTCTAGGTCTGGGCAGAGCAGGCGATGGGCGGTCTTGTGTTCCGGGAGTTCTGGGCCGAGCTGGGGATGGACACGTGCAGAAAGAAGCATGGTCTCGCGCTAGACACGCTCACGTCTCTCCGTGGGCAGAGGCGTTTCGTTTTCCTAACGAGGCCGAGAATGAGAGGTAGGCCGGCAGCTCCGATAAGGGAGAGGTTTCCAACGTGGGTGCTGTGCAGCACTGGGCTGGGCCAGCCAGGGAGGTGGTGAGCGCCCCGTGCCAGGAGGCATTCAAGCTGAGGTTGGAGGGCTGCTGCATAGCATGGGGAAGCAATGTCGCTGCATGGTCCAAGGTGGCTTGTGAGAAGATTCCCAGGGCCCCCGTCTAGCTCTGGTTGTTAATTTGGGCACCAATCTTGCTGTAAGTTTAGGATCAGTAGCCATCACTCACTAAGCTGGTGTGAATGTGCCCGACATTGGGCCGGATGCTCCTCATCCTTCATCCCACTGCATCCCCACGGCTGGGGCTTTGTCCCCATTTCACAGATGAGGAAAGTGGGGGCTCCACTGGCAGGGCCGGGAACCGAGCCCACGTCTCTCTGAGCCTGTTTTCCTTCCACTGCCCACCTCTGCCTCTCTGGACCCTGCGTCCCTTGGGAACCATCCCCTTGAGCCCCCACACCCGCCTCTCCTCCTCATTCCCAGCCTCCCCGGCCCACCACAAGACCTCAGCGCTGGTCATCTCCTCTCTCCCTCCCTGCCCTCTCTGATCTGGGCCCAGGGAGGCCCGAGCTGAGGCTGGAACACTCCTGGCTGGGCGTCCAGCCTCCTGGTTCCCCTGCCCCGAGCTGGGAAGATTCAACGGGCCGCTCCCACAGTGGGGCTCGGCTCGCACAGACCGCCGGCCTGACGGTTTCGTCCAATTCAGTAAGTCAGCTGGGCTGGCTGTGTCCCAGATGGTTAGACACCATCAGGCAGTTAGCAATGCCCATTCCCCGCCCAGCCTCAGGTTCAACTCCCAGCTCTGTCACCGACCAGCTGTGTGACCTCAGGCAAGTTGCTTCTCCTCTCTGGGCCTCAGGTTCCCATTTGTAAGATGGAGATAGTAATACAACCCACCTCAGAGGGTCCTTGGGGACACTGAATGAGTCACCACTTGTGACGTTCCTAGGGCTCTGCCTGGTGCTGGTTGTCACGTCGCACTAGGTGTTACGTGGGCTCAGCAAGCACCTGCTTTTTGAAAATGTGAAAACAGCCTGGACCCCAGGAGATCAGAGCTCAGATCCAACCTCTCACCTTGTGCTTGGGGCCCCCGTCATTTACGTCACCTCGTCTCCTTCTGGAAAGAATGCTGCAGGCCAGGCCCTGCTCTCAGCATCTGACATGCAGTGACTCATTAATTCCCCCGGGGACCGTAGGAGGTAAATTGTTTTATTGCCCCATTTAGCAGATGAACAAATAGAGGCCACTTTCCCAAACTGATACCAGCTGCTGAGAGGCAGAGGCAAGGCTTGGACCCCGCATTCCAGGTCCGCACCCACACATCCCTGACTGATGGCATCTGCTCCCTCTGCCTGTGTGACTGACCTGCTGTGGCCGACGTGCTTGCTCCTGACCGACCGGATTACCCCAAATTCATTCTCTCGCCCCGACAGCTGCCCCATTGGGCCCCAGACAGATACGCCCCTTTCCCCTTCAGACCGCGCCCTGAGGACTGACTGTGCGGGGCCCTGGCTGGGAGCTGGGCACGGATTATCTCGGGTCCCCACAGCAGCCCAGAGGGAGGCTCTGCTGTTACTCTCCCACGAGGACACTGCAGCACAGAGAGCTTCAGGACTGGCCCAACATCACACAGCTCTCGGATTCGTAACAGACATGACAGATCCATGGCCTGGCCCGCCGGCCCCCAGCATCCAAGCTGGTGCCCTGGTCTGGCCTCTCCATCCAGACATCCTCCGTTCCGAGCCCTGCTCAGGGAGCAGAGACTTACCAAGAGCCAGGAGGGAGGGACACACAGGCGGGCTTGCTGCTCAGCCAGCCCGACCCACCGGATTGGGTTAGATTCCTTAAATCCAGTGCACCCTGTTCTGGGAAGCCAGATGCCAGTTTCACACCTCTTCCGTGAGTACCTACTGTGTGCAAAGCGTGAGCGCCCACTGTGTGCAAAGCAGGGCCACTTCACACCCTCAGAGGGGTTGGCCAGTCCCTACAGTGGCCCCTTCCCTGGGAGAAAACCAGACCGCTCCGTCTCCCCCCCGTGACTCAGGGAAAGGGGCGAATCTGTGTTTCCGACACCCCCCCATCCCCCTCCAGCACCACCTGCACCGTGGGGGACAGCAAATGTGCCCGTCCGTCAAGTGCGACTTCAGTCCACACACTCCCATTTGGGGGAAAAAATAACAAAAAAGCCAAACCACTCCCGTGATGCACTTACTTTAGGAAAAAGGAGCTTATTATCAGTCCTGACAGGAGCGGCAGGAAGGTGCCCGCTGGGCCGAGCGGGAGTGTTGGCGGCAGCCCCTGCCTGCAGGGGGAGGGAGGGAGGGAGGGCACCAGTGCCCCGTCCCTGGGCCCTTTCACACTGCTGTCAGGCATAATTAGCAGAGACCTGCCATTGTTGGTTTTTTAATCTCTTATTCAATTATTTGCTCATTACCCTCTAAGGGATCATTTTCCCTCTCGTGTTTCTCCCCCCCCCCGCCCCGCCCCCCGGCTGTGTCCTTTCTTCCTCTGTGCTCCAGCTGTTGACATTTCTGCTCACACAATGACAGAGAGGGACCCCAAGCCCGTGACTGCCGGGTCTTAATTTTGCTTCCACTCCACCGTGGGGTCCTGCTTGTCCAGGGGCTGACACGCTGGTCCTAGAGATGTCGGCTCGCTGCTGCCTGGGACTTAGAACTTTTCAAAGCCTCAAATAGGGTGTCACACGAAGCAACTTGAAGCCGCATTTAGCTGTTCGCCCCGGGATCAATTTTCTGAAATGATGGCCTAATATAATGGGGCTCTAACTGCTTGTCAGTTCCGTGCAGAACAAAGGCTTTGATTTGAGCCCGGCTGCAAAAAGCTGGTGAAAGCTGGTCCCAGCTTCAATGAAATGGCAGCGGTGTGATGAAAACCCCATCCCAGGGGGCCGTGCCCGAGACTTTGAATGGAGTTGCCAGGTCACCCTGAGCTAGGCGGGATATAGGGGAGGTAAACTATGATTCTCTGCTGGAATTAAAAGGCCAGTGGTGGGTTCATGAACTAATACTTGTTCGGAGGACAAAGAAGGAGGGTGCCAGGCGAGCGGGCGAGAAAGGGAACGGCTGGAGGCTGCTATGCCTGAACTCCATCTCCATTATGTGCCAAGAGGCAGGAGTAGCATTCTTCTTCTGTTCCTGCAGCTCCTAAGGAGACGCAGCTCCCATCTCCACTTTGGGAAAATGGAGAGTGTGTTGAGCAACCGTTTGACTGTGTTGGGAGCCCGAGATTCGTGAAGCCGGTCTCTACTCTCAGGGGGTCGAATTTTAAGGAAGACGCAGCCCCTGCTCTGACAAGTGTGAGTGGTTGAGCCCTGGCTGCCCCCTAGGGCCCGTAGCAGAGGTGTGGGAGACAAGACCCCGTCCCACAGAGAGCGTGGACCTCACCAGGGAGACGGGGCCATGCTCCGCGCAGCCACAGAAGCGCCCCAGCATCATCAGAGCTGGGCCTCTGAGCACAGGTCTGAGAGGCCGCGATGCCCCCGCTGGCACAGGAGACAGTTGGAAGGCGGAAGCGAGAGCGTCTTATAAAGCGTCCAGGATCACGCCGTTGCTGCAGTGACAGAATTTCCAGGGGGAGAGAGCTCAGAAAGGGGGTTCAGCGTCCAACCCGGGAGGCGTCCAGAACGAGGGAGATTGGTGTTGGGCCCAGGCGTGAAGACAATGTGGACAGGTCAAGGCGGGGCCGCGGGAGGCGGCGTGGGCGCTGCCTGGGCGGAGAGCCAAGACTAAGGCGTGGGAGGCTGGACAGCCGCTAGTCTGGTGGAGAGAGGGGTGGCTGGAAGGAAGGAAGAGCAGACCAGGGAGAGGTCGGTGCTTCTAGACGCCAGAGTGCCGAAGGATGGCCCATGGAGCTTGTTTAGATGCCGATTCCGTGCTGCCCAGGAATCTGTGTTCTAGCAGGTTCCCTGGGGGATTCCAATACAGTGGATCCCGGGCCCAGACTGAGAAACCCTGGAGGAAAATGGACAGGTCGCCCCCACCCCGACGGAACCACGCTGGTGTCCTTCCCGTCATTTTCTCTGCACACGGCAGGTGAACACAATGCGTCCCTACCCATTGTCTTGTGATTTCACTTTTTTTTTAATTGAGGTGAAATTCACGTTACATAAAATTAACCTTTTTTTTTTTTTTTTGAGGAAGACTAGCCCTGAGCTAGCATCTGCTGCCAATTTTCCTCTTTTTTGCTGAGGAAGACCGGCCCTGAGCTAACATCCATGCCCATCTTCCTCTACTTTATATGTGGGATGCCTGCCACAGCATGGCTTGAGAAGTGGTGCCATGTCCTCACCCGGGATCCGAACTGGCAAACCCCGGGCCGTCAAAGGGGAATGTGCACACTTAACCACTACACCACCGGGCCACCCCCAAAATTAACCATTTTAAGTGCACCATTCAGTGGCATTTAGCGCCTTCACCATCTTGCATCACCATCACCACTATCTAGTTCCAAAACGTTGTCATCACCCCAAAAGGAGACCCCATATGCATTAAGCAGACAGCACCATTCTCCCTGCCCGCCCGGCCCCTGGCAGCCCCCAGTCTGCTTTCTGTCTCCTTGGATATACCTGTGAATATTCTGGATATGTGGTAGAAACAGAACCATGCCACGTGCGGCCTTTTATTCTGGGGAGACCCTTCTGTGTGAGCCAGGTCGTGAGAAGGCTCCTCTGTCGCGCCTTCCCGGTGGGCGCATCCTGCCCTGAGCTCGGCTGTGGACCACTCACGGGGCCCCCGCGGCCGGCGCTGCTGTCAAGCCCCCCGTGCAGGCGTGGAGACTGAGGCTGGCAGCGGGGTCGGGGGGCACGTGCCCGGGCTCACACCTGGATTCCGTCCAGGGCGGATCCAGGGTCCTGCCCTCGTCTGCCGCCTCTGGGCTCCTCTGCAAGAATGTGTTTGTCTAGCCTTGTGTCATCAAAACAAATGTTTGAAGAAAGCGGGCTTAGAGCCCAGCCACCTGCTTCCGCCCTGGCCCGGCGTCCCGCTTCACTGTCCGTGTTTTGTGCTGTGCCGCCCTCTGGGCCCCAGATCTTGGGGACATGGTCTGGTCTGTTTGGCCCCCTGTGTAGCTGCTGAGGTCAAGGCCATTTCCTCATTTCTTTTGTACCCTGACCAGGTTCGGCACACGGCTTGTCCTCATGTGGCTGGGAAGCCACCACCCCTGACCCCGGCCGATCTTGGCGTCAGAAGTCCTAGGTTCAGGTTTCGACCATTTATTACCCAGCCCCTGACCCCTCGGAGCCTCTGTTTACCCGTCTGCAAGATGGAACGCGTTATCCCAGCTTTGCGGGATCGAGGGCAGGATGAGAGGAGGTCGGGCGTGCAACGGCAGCACCCCAGCGCCTGACCCCCGCTGGACGTCGCGTAACGCCGGTGGGGTGTAGTCGGCACGTTGGCAAGGAGAACCGTTAGTGGGAACCTCAAAGGGAAGGGACAGGAACCCCGCAGTCCCCTCTGCAGTCCGCATGGTTGGTGTAGGGTGGGAGGGCTGCAGGAGCACAGCTGTGAGGGACGGACACTCGGTTTTCTTCCTGCCTTTGCCCAGGCCAGTGGAAGGTGGCTTTTCGTGTTGCTCATGATGCCCAGCTTTGAGCTGAGACCTCAGGACTGCCCCCTGGGCTCAGCACGAGCCTTCACATCTCCCCTCCTGCTGGTCAGGCCTGAACTCGACAACCCTACCCTTTTGCTCCAAAGCAGGCATGGCAAACTCAGTGCCACAGAGTCCAGGCAATAGGGCATGGTGGGGTCTGTGGCCAAGTGGAGAAGGTATGCCTAAGCTTTGACAAAGGGATGGCCGCCCCTCAGCTACAGGCTTCTGGTGCCAATGCTTCTGATTTCTAAAGGAGAAGTGGGAAATTCATAATTTTATATAAAATGTCTTTATCTCTTAAACATAACCAAACCAGACAAGCCTTGTCAATATAACGTCTCCTTTCCTGGCCACCAGGCTCCAGTCTTAGTCCTAGTCAGCCCGCAGATGCCTCTGGGAGAAGCCCCTTGTATCTATCTTAAGACATTTAACAGTACAAATTCTAAGCAAGAATGCTTGGGTTCAAATACCAGCTGCGTAGCTGTGTGACCTTGGGCAGATTACTTAACCTCTCTGTGCCTCCCTTTCCTCATCCATAAAATGGCAGTACAAGTTTTTCTCTAATAATCACACGCTTATTCTGACTGTGATTATTATTGCCATAAAGAATATCACTATCTCTACAGAGGTCAGTCAAGTGTGGTGGTTCAGAATAGACGCTGGGGTGCAACAGAGCGAGGTTCTGAGTCCACTCCTGCTGTTAATCTGAGTCGTGCCTGGCCGTAGCGTTTGACGGTCTGAGGCTCCGTTCTTGCCTGTCGATCTGTGAACAGAGATCATCCGTCCCGCGTAGCGTTGTTGCGAGGATTGGGTTAGCTGACGTCGGTCCATTCTAGCACAGAGCGTGCGCCCCGGGGCGTCGTCGGTAAAGATGACGTGTTCTCACGCTGCAGGCTGGGTGGGGGGAGGGAGGAGGAGCTGCAGGAGCGGGAGGCGGGCATGGGCGAGCCTGGGAATGGGGAGGACATGGGGGCGGCCAGGACAGGGGAGGGAAACAACCCGAGTCCCGGGCTGTGCGTGGAGCCGGCCCTCCCGCATGTGTCTGCTCCCCCTCGGCCCGAGGTCTAGAGGGAGGCGCTGCCGTGGGCGGGCAGAGGAGGACGGAGAGGGACGGCCGTCAGATCACAGGGAGGGAGCCAGGCACCTGCCAGGACGGAAGAGGTCAGACAGCCCCGACCTCTGCCGCCGCAGTGGATGAAGGACAGGTCAAAAGAAGCGGGAGGAAGCATCCTCACGTCTTCCTTCTCGGGACGTGGTGCGGCCGCAGGTGGGCCCGCCCAGACCACAGGCTTCCTGGCGGCAGGTGCCCGGCCCCCCCTGGAGTCCTTGCCACCGTGATGCTGCTCAGTGTGTGTCTGCTGAGTACCAATCTGTAGCACAGGGAACTACATTTCCCAGGCTCCTTTGCTCTCCCATTTCCTGTTCGGTTCAGCCAATGGGAAGCCCTGATGGGAGATCAGAAGGCAGAGGATGGGGAGAAGCCGGGGTATTTCTCCCCATCTCCCTCTGCTTCCTGGGGCATCCCTGGTAGAGGCTTTGTCTCCTGCGTGGCTCTGACCCCCACCAGAAATCCCTCCATCCACGATCCCAGCTTCTTTTGGGCAGCCCCAATTTCTGGCCCTTGTAACACCACGTCCCGTTGTCCCTTCACCCCTGGACTGGCAACAGCTGCCTGCCATTGCTAATCTCTGGGTGGTCTCACCATCCCTTCCTTGTCTTCTGAGCTCTTTCATCACCCATGTGGCCAATTTCCAGGATTAAATTACCCCACTTGGAAAGACCTGGAGAGGTTCCTGTCTCCTGGCTGGGCTTGACTGGGACAGTAGCTAAACTTAAAGTGTACCAAATTATGTACAAATACAGGCAAACTCAGCGACCCTGTTCTCTCCTCACTTTAATGGGGAGGGGGCACATTCTGTGTAGACTAAAGCTCTCTGAGCTGGGAGATGAGTAGCTTCAGACCCACTTCTTGCCGATGCCAAAGCTGCATTCTTCCCCAGCGAAGGACCACATTGGTGAATTTGCACTAAAGTGTCACGGTTACTCATCTCATTTTATTTCCATCTTGATGCCACCACTTAATCAGACAAGCCATTTAATTGCTCTGAGCCTCAGTTTCCTCCTCCGGAAAAACGGAGGAAGGAATGGCACCTCCCTCCTAGGATTACTGTGAGGTTTAACTCAGATTGATACTTCACGTGATGGTTTTTCCAACAGCGCCTGGTACAGAACAGCTCAAGAATCCTGAGCTCTGAGTCACCTGCTGCCCACCCTCAGCCTCTGCCGATCGGCCTCTGTTGGGGGGAGCATTACTGATAAATAGCTCCGCCACTGGTGCTCACAGAAACCGTCCATTCATTCAGTGAGCACTCCTGAGCCCTGTCTGTGCCGGCCACTGATGTATGCCGGGAATCCAGATGAACGAGGCCCTACCCCTGTGCCTCACCTCAGAGGGGCCACTCCACACGGGACAGGGATCCTAATGGAAGGGCAGTGTGGACGCCCGGAGCAGGAGAGATCCCTGAAGGAGCTGGTTCCTTTCTGACACTGCGGGGGATGATCCGAGGCTTCCCGGAGGAGGGGGCGTTTGAACTATGTTCAGTCTGTTAAGATTGTGGAGCAAGATGTAGTGGCTAGGAGTGCAGCTCAGCAGTCAGACCGCCTGCGTGGATTGGAAGCTTGGGTGCGTGGCCTTGGCCCACCCCTCACCCTTTCCGACCTCAGGACCCCCACCTGTGACCTGGGGTCCCCAATATTGGTCAAACAGGGCAGTTAAAAGCCCAGGCTCTGGGAGAAGCCTGCCTGGCCCCTCTCTGGCTGGCTGAGTAAACTCGGCCGGGCCTTCATTTCCCCGTGCCTCAGTTTCTCCATCTGTACAATGGGAAAGCAATCCCCTGCCTCACAGGACCGGCCAGAGAACTGACCGGGTCAGTTCATGTGACGTTCATGGTCCAGCACGCCGTCACCCTCGCTCACCAAGTGGTGCAGAAGAGGAGGATGCTTTTATGTCATCGGATGTTTCGGGGGCGCCCCTGACTGTCTGGTTTTCCTCCCTGCCTGCAGCCGCCACCTTCATGGAACACTGGAAGCGGAAACAGATGCGGCTGAATTACCGCTGGGACCTCACCGGCTTCGAGGAGGAGGAGGTGAGTGGGTTTGGTGGCGGGTCCCCCATGCCTTCCCCTGTGTCCGCCCCGATACCTTCTGGCGACTCACGTGGAAGCGGGAGGTCGTGAAGCCCGGGCCAGGCAGCTCCCTTGTCTGCTTCCCAGCTCCTCTCTCTGGTGTTTGAATCACCCGCGGTTGCCTGGGCGACCGTCGGATGTCTGCTGGAGTGTTTCTGATCTCGATGCTCACACAGACGCGCCACCCACCAGCGCGGTCAGGGCCACATGCCAGGGCTCACCACACTGACCTCATCGTGTCTGGGGGAGGCCCGGTGGGTCTGGGGAGGGGACTGCCGCCGCCAATGAGGACAAGTCCCAAACGCGGCTCTGAGCCTTTGTCCTGGTGCCAAACCTGTGCTCGTCAGAGCCCGCTTCCCGCCTGTGGTGAGGCGTGGCTGAGAAGCGGGAGCAGATGCTTTCCCAGGAGAGCGAGGACCAGATGCTGGGCATCTCCATGTTCCAAAGAGAGGGGGGCATTCGGGATCGAAGGGATGCTGGGCTGGGGGTGAACCCCTCTGCCCGGGGTCCCCCAGGGGAAGCCTTGCCACAGCCCTGTCCCAAATTGCCAGCTCCAGCCAGAATTCCCCGTGGGGTGAGCGTGAATGAGAAGGAAAATCGGTCCCCACAAATAGCCGCGGCACAGAGCGGAGGTGTAAGATGTGGCCCACGACTGCCACGTAATTTTATAAACCACCGTGCACCTTTTTTTTAAAAGGAGAAACCTCTCATGCATTTTCCTTGTCCTGTGGAAATCGCTTCCGTCACTCTTTTTAAATATTCCTATTGTATTTCCCACACGACGTGCTCGCTCCCAAGGCTGGGTCGGTCGGTCCCTCTTCGGCCAAGTGTGTCGTGCGGTCAGAGAAGCTGATGTGCGGGCTCTGTGCTGACAATATTGTCGATAGACAAGGGGACTAGAGTCTGCTGGGAGAGGCACGGTGGGGCCTCTGGGGCCAGGCCGTGGGGTTCCACCCTGATTCGGCACCACCCTTGCTGTGTGACCTGGGGCAAGTCGCTTAAGGTCTCTGTGCATCCGGGTCCTCACCTCTCAAGTAGGGACTGAGGCATAGTCCTCATTCGATAGGGTTTGAGGGGATCTCAGTGGGTCAATAGATATAAAGCCCTTAGAGCAGAACCCAGTAAGATCCCCATAACCCGTCATCGGGCTAGCCAGGGGCCAGACCGAGACCTGTGCACCCTGTCCTTGACACGCAGCTCTTTAGGGGTGAAGCCAGGCACCCTGTCCCCGTGGTGGGGTCCGGGTCAGCCGTCTGCCTGGGCAGATTCTTTCCTGGCTCCCGTTTCAAGATGCAAATAGAACAAAAAAAGAGTCACCGTCTCATTATTTTAGAAGATTTAGAATGTCCGTTTCAGGTCATCCCCGTGGTTGGGGGACAGTTGGGGCTGGGAAGGAGCCAGGCTGTCCCCTTGTTCAGCCCCTGGGGGACCCGTCCCATGAGCTCTTCACTCGGATCGCTCGGGCGCCTGATTCGGGGATGGCGATCAGAGCCGTTGGGCACCGGGCGCCGGGGGCATGAGTGAGTCCCGCAAAGTGAGCCCTGCATGGTGGCCTGGGCCCCGTTGGGGAGTTAATCACCCCAGGCAGAGTCTGAACCGCAGGCCTTGGCTGTCGGAGCAGAAGGGAGCGTGTGTCGGGCATCTGGCCTGTGTGTCCCTCCCTGAGTGAAGAAGTGTCAGCCCGGCGCTCCCTCGGGAATTCCCGAAACACGCAGCTTGCCGTCACCCTCAGGCGGCAGTGGCCCTTAGCTGGTCCCAGCTGCCCGAGTCGTCCTCGGCCACCGGCGCCCATCCGCCTTCCTCCCGGTTCTTGAGAAAATTATCTTTAGAGGACGTGGCTTATTTCTTAAAAAGCAGCACGAGTAATGAAATCTTTCTGTTTTTGTTTTTCCGTTTCTGGTTCCCCGAAGGAGGCCGTCAAGGTTTGGAATTTTTTTGTCGCTCCTCTATCTTCCCACAGCCTGTCTCCCCGGGAGAGGGGCCTTCTCGCACCTGATCCGTCTGTCTCTATGGCACGGTTCCACGGCGGGCGGGGTCTCTGCTTCCCCCGGTCTCCGGTCTCTCTTAACCCCTGTCTTCCCTTCCAGCGCCCTTCGCTGATCTGCTCTGGGCTGCCCCGAGGCCTGGCGCCCCAGGGTGCCTGCGCTTGCTGTCACTTACTGCCGTCTCTTCTGACCCCCACGGCTCCTGATAGGACGTTCTCGGGGGCCCGTTCACGGCTGGCTGTTCACAAGGAGAAAGCGGGCCACGGGTCAAGCCGCAGCCTGGCATAGACTCTCCTGCCTCCAGGACACAGAGCCAGAGTCTGTGGCCTTCCCAATGGGCTGGGGTCCCCAACAAGGGGACAGTCCTGGGCGGACTGCGCACGGGGAATTCTAAATTAGAAATGGCACAGACAGCCAGCCAGGAACTGGCCCCGGAGGGCGCTCAAGGCGCGTCTATGGACTGAATTTGCCATGTGTGCTTGTGTGGGGCAATCTGCAACTCGCAATTAACAAGGCTCCATGTTGACATGGTTTCTTTCGCAGGACCATCCCAGGGCCGAATATGAAGCCAGAGTTTTGGAGAAGTCGCTTAGGAAAGAATCCAAAAGCAAAGAGGTACGGTGGCCGCTGCCAGTTGGCTTTCCCAGCAGTAAAAAAGCGCTGTATGTTCATCAACAGTATAGACCAGGGGGTCAGCGAACACTGTACATTCATCAACAGTATAGACCAAGGGGTCAGCAAACACTGTACATTCATCAACAGTATAGACCAGGGGGTTAGCAAACACTGTATGTTCATCAAGAGTATAAACCAAGGGGTCAGCAAACATTGTAGACTCGGGGCTGGCACCCAGACAGGAGTCAGATAGTGTTTTAGACTCTGCAGGCCTCTGTCACAACTACTCAATTCTGCCACTATAGCATGAAAGCAGCCGTAGACAACAGGTAAACAAATGGGCCTGGCTGTGTTCTGATAAAACTTTATTTATAAAAACAAGCAGGGGGCCGGATTTGGCCACAGGCCGTAATTTGTCACACCGGCTGTAGATCTGCCTTCTTAATCTATCCTAAGGGTGATCTCAAACTTCAGCCAACATTTCAACATCGAGAACCAGGTCGCTTGGCAGCTCTTTTGCAGTACGCTGGATGTTCCTGGTGGCCACCCCTTGTGTTCTGTGTTGAATGAGGAAATGGAAGGGTTTGCCCCAGCAGGGCGCCTGAGCAAACGGCCAATGCCTTGTTTCACTCACAGACTACGAGAGTGAGAGAGATGGTTTTGTGATGCTCTTAAGGCCATGATCTTTTGATCATAAATGCCCTTCTTTCTCCCCAAACCTCTCATTCGAGTTGGGGGTCTTACACTTGCAGCCTGAATTCTCACAGACCTCTAAAGATGCTTGGCTATTTTTTAAGGAGGTTTTTTCACATGATAAGCACGGAGCTCCCTCCCCACGCCCCCCAGCCCTCGTCAGCCTCTACCTGCGGCTGGGGAGGTTTGCTCCAGGCCATGAAGGCATGGGGAACAGCTGAAGGCTGCTCTTCCCAGTTCCCAGCATTCGCTGTCCCATTGGCACACCCAGCCTCTGGGACTGATCGGGACAAACCCCTGGGTCTGTCTTTCCTTGTCGTTGTGTCACATGGACAGGGTTTGCTGGTTCAAAGTAGCCGGGGGTTGCAATTGCCAAAATCCTACCCGTGGGGTAAAGTGGGTGCCCCAGAAGCCCCCTCTCGGGCCCCAGCTCCCATCACACGTCAAAAATCCAGCTTAGTCCCCACTGCAGCTGAAAAGGGGTACGCCTCCCTCAGCACCCCCTCAGAGCCTGCGCGGGACTCAGTGCAGAGAAAATAACCACGGAAGTGTGAGTTCTCGCCCCAAATAAGGAGACCGCCTCTTCAATGGAACAAATCAGAACATGCGCATGTTCCAGTGTGGGCTGCCTTCTGAGCAGCCACCTGGGTCCCTGACCAGCTCCATTAGCCCCTCTGGGCTCGTTTCCTCCTCCCAAAGGGAGAGGCAGGGACGCCACTGCCTCCAAAGCCCTGCAGGCCTCCACTGGGGGCCACCGAGACCGTGTTCGGTACCGCATCCTCAGCCTGAGCAGGGATGGGTGTTTCATTCCCTCCTAAGGAGAAAAAAAAAAAAAAGCTTTGTGGCACATGCCAGGTCCCTTTAAGTCAAGGGACTAAATCCCGCTGCGACAGTGGATTGGGGCTGCTGTGCCGGGAGCATCTCCCAGGCTCTCACCCAAGGCCTTCGACCACGTGCAAAGGTCCAGGTTAATTTCTGCCGGGCTCTGAGGGTCACCGCAGGCCCTGTACGCTTCTGGCGGGTACACCCTTTATTTTCTCCTCCATCTCACTGGCTCCCAGCAGCTACCTTTTGGTTTTCATTTTTTTCCCCCGGCTATGGCACCAAATTCGTTCAGGGGAAAAAAAAAAAAGAAAAGATCCACCCCTGAATTGGTACATTAAACTCAACAGTTCTGGGTGCGACTTCCCTCCCGTTGGCATAAAATGCTCAGAATAATCGTGCCTTTGCGTAGATGCACCATGTCGATTACTGCACCCGGCTTGTGCGATGGGCCTTCCAGACCCCCGAGCTCCCGTGCTGGAGTCTCTGTCTCAAAACCCCTGTCTGTTTCCGTGACCTCTGTCACAGTCTTTCTTTGAGAATGTGGGTCTCTGCCACCTCTTACTGGTGGAAAATGCCCAGCACCTGAGTCAGCCTCGGCAGTCAGCACGCCTCGGGGCGAGCCTGCCGCCAAGGGGGCGACGCGACCTGGGCGCCGCGGGCTGCCAGCGCCTGGAAGCGTCACCCCATGGTGCTCTCTTGTTCCCTCCACCCGCCCTCAGAAGCGCCGGCATATTCCGGAGGAGTCAACAAACAAATGGAAGCAGAGGGTTAAGACTGCCATGGCGGGGGTGAAATTGGTACTTTTCTCTCCTTCGGGGCCACGCGAGTCTTGACTGTTTGCAGATGACCAAAGTCCGTTGTGTTTTCCTCGACCGATTCTGTTGTGTTTTTGTTTTTTTGTTTTTTAACATTCACATCCGTGTTTCTCCGCCTTCCTTTCCGCGCCCAGCGAGCTGTGACGCGTGTTGAGATGTCACTGCATGGCTACGGTGGGTTCGTGGGGGGGGGGGGGGGGCTCTGTCCTTACTCGGAGCTTGTCACAACTGCCTGCCACCTGTCCTCCTTGGTCTTCTTGTTAACACGCATGCCACCCGCCCCTGGAATGAGTGGCCTCTGGCGTCATGCCCTCGTCTGCGTTCTTTAACCTAATACATGCATTTTCCCATTTAAAATCCACCCCCGTTCTCGAAACATCCCAGGTGAGCAACAAGCTCCTACTTAGGTTCCTCCAGACCAACCCATCCCCGAGCCAGGGAGCCTCCGGGCCGCCTGTCACCACGGCGCACCGTTGCTACGCGGCCGATGGCGTTCTCACTTGTCACGCTAGTTGCGTGTTTCAACTTGCTCTGCGAAGGAAAATAACTATTATGGTCTGGGTGGCGAAGGGCACAACATCTCAGATCTTCTGGCCTTAGAAGGGAGGCTTTCAGACACACAAATGGCCTCCAGATCCAGGCTTCTTCCGGACCTGAGTCCAAGAGTCTGATCGAGAGAAGGGCCATTTGGCGCTCTACGCCCCGTGCACAGAGGAAGCACGTTGTGCAAGCGTTTCTGTCATTGCATAACATCATCTCCCGAGTGATGAGGCCCCAGACGCTGCTTTGAGCTCCATGTTTGCATCATCCATCACCTGCAGGCATTTTTGTAAAGATGTTTCTGAGTATTTCTGTTGTCCAAGTTGTTCACGCAAACACCCACGGGCACACGCACACACACGTGAGTGCGCGCACACGCAGACTTCTCTCCACCGTGATGGTTCCCCCGGGTGACCCTGCACTGTTTGGCGTTGCAGACAGACAAGGTGAAGCTCACCTGGAGGGACCGCTTCCCAGCCTACTTCACCAACCTGGTTTCCATTGTCTTCATGGTAAGTTCCGGAAGGCTAAGGGGGGAGGAGATCAGGGGACCCCACCCACAGGGAGCTGTGCGGAGCTCACCTAGAGCGGGGTCAGCCATCGACCTGGCTTTGCTGTGACCCCAGGGCGTGGTGGGGCGGCGGGGGTTGGGGGAGCTCTCTCCGCTGCCCCTAAGGTGGGCAGGGACCCGGGTTCCACAGTGACCCCCGGGGGATCCGCACGCCCGGAGGTCACGAGATGATTGCACACAGTCTCTGATACGCGTCTCTCGTTCTGAGAGTGACACGTTGGAGTAACTGGTCATTCAAACCTGGGATTTCACACATCTTATTTAAAACAAAACTGCGGAGTTTTAAAGGGCAACATTAAGTAAATAATGCAGAGACAGGACAAAACTTAGAACGGTGCTACTCAAGTGACCACGGGTCTGGACCCTGGGCTCGTGGATGATGCTGATCTGAATAAGTCGCCCGGTGCCTCCACCCTCTTTGGGGATTTTAATCCCAAATTGATGGGGCCTCCACCGTGGAATGTCTCCGCCCCCGTGCCAGCTCTGCTTTCGTCCTCGCCCGGGAGGTCAGGGCCCCCTTCGGGCCCTGTAGAAAAATCGCCGTCCCCTCGTCCAGCCCGGGAACCTGAGGTCAGAGATTTGCGTGGCCCCCCAGCCCCTTGCCTGGTACCCAGGGGCCCTGGGTTGGCCGCTGTGGACCGAGGCTGAGCATGTGCAGGGCCAGCCTAAGAGCCTTGTGAGGAGTCTCCTTCACTCCTCACAAGGTGCCTGTCCCCATCCCGTCCCCCTCCTACTGATGAAGAAACTGAGGCCACAGGTGTGGCTGCTCTCCCCAGGCCTCCAGCCAGGAGGGGTGGAGCCAGGTGCCAATCAGGCCGCCTGCCCCAGGGTCCCGCTCTTCCGTACCGACTTGGAGACACGGAGCCCGGGCTTGTCTTGATCCCTCATCACCTTCCACCTTCCAGGCTGGAGGCGGGGAGGAGATGGAAGCCGGTGCCCCCTCTTTGAAGGGGTTTCCCGGACGCCCCACCCACAGCCTCTGCTGGCATGTCGCCCATCAGACCGTTTCGCGGGGCCACCTCTGTCTGCAAGGAGGCTGGGAAGGGGGCATGTTGTCGCTCCCAGCAAAGAGTGGGGGTAGGGAGGGAATCAGTGGGCCCTCAATGTTCTGGTGACCCCGTCACAGACACATCAGTCAGTTTGGTCCCCGCTGGGGAGCTCTGTTCACTGAACGAGTATTGGTTGAGTACCTGTGACGTGTCCTGGAGACGCCACTGTGAACACACGGGCCAAACCCTGGCCTCATGGCCCTTTCCTTCCATGAGGGAGGTTGCACCCAGGAAGGGAGACAGCTGGAGGGCTGCCCTTCAAGGGGGCACACCCGCCCTCCAACGGGGAGAAGGGGGCGCCTTCCTCCGAGTCACCCTGCAGGCCCGGCTGCCATACGCGCCTCCCTCCTGGCACAGGTTACATCCCTGGGGCCAGGGCAGGCCTTTCCAGGGAGGGGCCTCTTGGCAGGAGCGAGGGATTTTCCAAGGAAAGCCCTCATTCCCGGAGCTGGCCGGGAGTGGCACCCACACCTCGCCCCAGGCCGCCCTCTCGCCAGGATGTCGCGTGGGCGCCGCGGCCGGTTTCCTGGGTAGGGAGTGGCCCCTGTTTAATCACCCCTGATGTGTGCAGAAGAGTTCAGGGGCCCAAAGTCTAAACTAAGAGCTTTCCTCAATTTTGGACGGCTGGGGTCTCGCTCCAGGGTAAACCAAACACAGCCTTTCCAGCTGCAACCTGAGAGACACACACGCAGCCCCTGCCTCTGCAGGACTGTCCTGGGAGCCACCAGGGACCCTTCCAGCAGGGCGAGGCTTCATGGGAATGAGGGACACGAGGCTCAGGAGGGAGCGGGAAGAGCGCGGAGCCTGCACCCCGCAGGTGTGGTCGGCCTTGGCTGACCACCCAGCGCAGCCACCCTCCATCCCCAGGGCGTCCTCAGCATTGGGGTTTTCAGGTGTCCTCACCCCAGGGCAGGACAGGGTGAGGACGGGTCTTCCCGGCAGAGGTAGGGCCTTGGAGGAAAAGGAACCCAGGCAGAAGGACGGCTCCACACAGAACAAACTTGTCATCCTAGCCAGCTCCCACCGCTGTCTCGCAGGCAACCGCCAGCCTCTGAGTTTGACGGAATGTTCTGGTCCAATAGTGGGTTTGGCAAGATGAGGGGCTCGCCCTCGGGGATGAGCCAGGAGAGTGCTGGTGGTTCCTGGGGAGGTTGGCAGAAGGCGCCCAGCCAGACCTGCAGCACTGCCCACCCGGGATGGGATGAGGCCATGCCCCATCCGCTTTCCGTAACAGCAGTCTATCCAAGAATGTCACCGCCCCGTAGTCAGCCTGCCATCACACAAGCCAAGGCAGTCCCCGGGGTTGCGGCCAACCTGTGTCCTTTTGGGGACCGTGGGGAGAGAGAATGCATGATGCCCCACAGTGGATCCCACAAACTTCAGACTTGAAGCTCAGACCCACCCGGTCAACCCCAGCTCATGCGCTGGGTGACCTGGCCTGGTCACCTAACGTCTCTGAACTGTCTCCGTAGAACAGAAACCAGCCCCTCATCCACCCATCTGTGACGTTAACACCCGTAACACCCCTGGCATTTGGTGGACGACAAGAAGTGTCTGTCTTTGTTTGGAAGCTGAAGCACTGCGGGGTGGGGGGTTGGGGGGGGCAGAGGAGGCAGAAGGGGGACGTCCGATGAGACCCGGGTGGGCCCAGCCAAGAGCATCCGTCCCCTCCTCCCTCTGCAGATTGCCGTGACCTTTGCCATTGTCCTCGGAGTCATCATCTACAGAATTTCCACGGCCGCTGCCTTAGCCATGAACTCCTCCCCGTCGGTGAGGTCCAACATCCGGGTCACGGTCACGGCCACTGCGGTCATCATCAACCTGGTGGTCATTATCCTCCTGGACGAGGTCTACGGCTGCATCGCCAGGTGGCTCACCAAGATTGGTGAGTACCCACGTTCTGGGACGACCGTGCCCCGGGCCGCGTTATCTGTGGCCCCGGGCCTAGCAGCCCTGACTCACGTGGCCCTGCTGTGGGACCTCAGGCTGGTCCCTTCCCCTCTCTGAGCCTTCAGGGCAGCGGTCGGCCTGGACTGTGACGGCCGCTCAGCAGCGTGCATCTCTCTCCCTCCAGAGGTTCCAAAGACGGAGAAGAGCTTCGAGGAGAGGCTGATCTTCAAGGCTTTCCTGCTGAAGTTTGTGAATTCCTACACCCCCATCTTTTACGTGGCTTTCTTCAAAGGCCGGTAGGGACTCCTTCAGTGGCTGGAACTCGCTGCTTTTCCCGGTCCAGTTGGAGGCTCCCCTCCCCCACCCCCTGGGCACAGGGGGCACCTGAGCCCAGGGCAGAGCGGGCAGTCTGGGTCCCACGGCCACAGAGTTCTGGGAGAGGCTCTGCTCCTGCTGGGGTGCCAGGCGTGGGGACCCTGGGTGGCAGGGACCCTGGACAGTGGAGATCCCAGACAGTGGGTACCCCAAACATCAGAGACCCCAAGCAGCAGGGACCTCCCCCAGTAGTGGGGACCCTGATCAGCAGGGATGCTGGCCAGCAGGGGCCTCAGGCAATGGGGACTCTGGACAGTGGGGACCCCAGGCAGTGGGAACCCCGGGCAGCAGACCCCAAGGCGCTGGGCTCCAGATGCCCCCACAGTGGGTCGGGAGGACTCAGAGGGGCGAGGACCACAGGAGAAGGTGTAAGAAGTGCAGCCACGGGCCAGCTGGCTGTTCCAAGCTGGTGGCAGGGTGGCCCCCCGCGCCTTCACCCTCTGGAGCTGTCCTGAGCTTGGAGGGGCCTCTAGCCCACGCACCGAGCCTCCCCAGCACCCCTCCTTCCAGGGGCTGGCAGGTCTGGTCTCAGAACCCCTCCCCAGGTCTCCTTCCTCAGCACCGTGGTTTACCAGTGCCACTGCCACCCTCCCTCCCCAGGGTCCCAGAGCCGGGCCACAGGCTCCCGGGCCCGCCCAGAGCATCCATGACAACACAGCAGGCTCTCAGAGGGTCCCCCGACCCCGCACATCCCACAGGAAGCTGAGAGGGGGGCCACCCCACCCCAGCCTGTCCGAGGTCCCCTCTTGTGACCCGGCAGTGGCAGGTGGCACGGTCTGCACCTGGGCAGCTTTGCCTGTGTCCCCTCCTGGCCCCCTCCCCTCCGGCTGCCCTTCAGCCTCGTGGGTGCCTGATGAAGCTGCCTTGTCCCACCCCTCTGTGGGTTGGGGATCCCACCAACAGCAAACCCCTGTGGTGGGTGTCTCACCGGCAAGGGGCGGGGAGAAGCCTGCCGTCCACTCGCGGCCCCGCCTTCGGAAGCACAGCCCCTCGGGGTGTCCCCAAGCCGGGTCCCTCCTTTCTGACTGCCCCCCATCGTTGCAGATTTGTGGGCCGCCCCGGCGACTACGTGTACATTTTCCGCTCTTTCCGGATGGAAGAGGTAAGTGAGGTGGCGCCCGTTTCCTGGGGCCCCTTCCATTCGCTCCCCGATTTGGTCCAACAGCAAACTTGGGAGAAGCTACGGGGCACGTTGCCTACGGAGCAGCAGCGACGGCCTGCTCCCTCCTGGGGGGGGGCCTGTTCTGCCCTCGTTTCTGTTCAGACAGTTACACCGATTTTTTTTTTTTCTTTTTCTGTAAGACCTTTAATGTTTTTTTCTCTTTGGTTAAGATGAATTCATGGGGAAAAAGCAGAACTCAGCTACGTTTTTTGGCTTTAACTTTGAAATGCCCGTCTCTCTCCTTCCAAACACAACGCTGGTGACCTTTGGCTTCTGCTCAGCGATTCCGGCCGCTGCGGGTCTGGTTAGCGAGCCAGCCGCCTTCTGCCGCGGGGTCCTGGCCCCCTGACTTGTTCGAATATCTCCATCAGACCGATAGGAGGCTTCAGGGCCTGTCAGCGGTTCAGGCCTCGGTAGAACCGGTTGGCATTTCCAACTCCCAGAGTAATTCAGCTTATTGGAAAATAGGGCGGTGGGTCTTCCTGATAACGACCCTGCGAAACAGAGTAGGGAGGAGTGAGGTGGGCGTCAGGTACAGGGTGATCTGGCTGCCTGGGGCACAACCTAAAGGTTCAACCACCTGAGTACCAGGCCCTGAACATCCCAAGACGTGGGCCGCATCCACGGTATCGGATGTTTGTGAAAAGCCCATAACGTGCCCCCAGATTACGTGACACGTCCTTTACTTAGATGATGTCCTGTCAAATTCTTGAATGGTTGGAGAAGTTGGGAAAATGACTTTGAAGAAGAGAATAAAACAAAGGACATCCCTATTTTTTATGAAATGATGGCTCTCCAGCATATATTTTTGCTTGGGACTCAGAGAGGCGTCCGCTGTGCCCAGGGGGTCACCAGGGTCCCCTTTATTTCCCTTCACTCGGGGGAATTAAGCTTTTTGCCCATCACCTGCCTGCCCGACTCCTGGCCTGACGCAGCACAAGCCCGCTGAGGACGGGGGCATCAGGCTGCCTCACCACGTGGCTTCCCCTGCACGGGCCCAGCCTGCCGCGGCCCCAGGGGAGGAGGAAATCCAGCCCGGCCACTGCCCCTCCCCGGCAGTGTGCTCCCCTCTCCGAGCCTCGGTCCCACCCCGACAGCCTGTGGGCCAGGTGTGTCAGCTTCCTGGGGCGGCGGCAACACAATGCCATAGACCCGGGGCCTGGAAACAATGGAAGTTTCTTCTCTGGCTGTTCTGGAGGCCGGAAGTCCAGAGTCCAGGCTGAGCAAGGATGCCCTCCCCCCAAGTTCTAGGGGGGGGTCCTTCCCGGCCTCTCTCCCAGCTTTCCAGTGCTGCTTGCGGGCCTCTCTCCTGTCTCTGCCTTGTCTCCACTTCACCTTCTTCCCTCTGTGGCTCCTGGATTTTCTCACTCTTCCAAGGACACCAGTCCCTGGATCAGGGCCCACCCCACTCCAGTGTGACCTCGTTTCACTTGGTCACATCTGCAAAGACCCTGTTTCCCAATGAGGTCACATTCTGAGGCTCCCGGGGTTAGGACACAGAGGACACAGTTCATCCCACAACCCTCCCTGGGGGCTGCGGTCATCCCTCCAGGCGTCCGAGGTGGCTCGGCCGGGGTCTGACGCCCCTGCCCTCTGTCCCGCAGTGCGCCCCGGGGGGCTGCCTGATGGAGCTCTGCATCCAGCTCAGCATCATCATGCTGGGCAAGCAGCTGATCCAGAACAACCTGTTTGAGATCGGCATCCCGTGAGTAGCATCCGGCCTCGCGGCGGAGCGGAGGAGGCTGGGCCGTGGGTGCCTGGCGGCTCTGACGGTGGTCTGGGTGACAAGTGATGTGGGGCCCGGACCAGGATGGGGGCACCGGGAACAGGGAGGTGGTGAGGACAGAGGGGAAGACGGGGCAATAGCCGCCCCACAGTGGATGAGGAGAGGGTGGATGTCGAGAGGACCCCCTCCTCCCCAACTGGGGGAGGATGTGGGGTACCGACGGGCGCCCCCAGACCTGCTGGCTCCCCGGGGTTGGCTGATGGAGGACCCGGAGGCTCTTGCCTTGTGCCCTTTGAGACTCCCATCCCGTCCCCTCCACAAGGCAGCCGGCCCTCCAGAGTCGGGCACGTGCTGGACTATTTTCCATGCTCTGCCGGACCCCTGACACCCGCGGGGCCCTCCCTGGGGGTTTAAGGCAGCACTTCACTCTCCCTGCACCTCCGTTTCCTTATGTCACAAATAGAGCGATGACCCTCGCCCCCTGCCAGTGGGAGAAAGGGCAAAGGCCATCGCCGTGGAGAAGTCGCCGCCAACGAGTTAGGTCAGGATCTGAGACACACGGCGGCTCAGAGAATCAGAAAGACAGCTTGGAGGGGTCGGACGCCAGCCCCCAGAACCCGCCTTCTCGGACCCCAAGCTGAGCGCACGTCCCGCTCCTTGCAGGAAAATGAAGAAGTTGATCCGCTCGCTGCGGCTGCGGCACCGGAGCCCCCCCGACCACGACGAGTACGTGAAGAGGAAGCAGCGCTACGAGGTGGACTACACCCTGGAGCCCTTCGCGGGCCTGACCCCCGAGTACATGGAGATGAGTGAGTAGCGGCAGCGGAGAGAACCTGGGCCCCAGGGGCGGGCGGGGTGGAAACAGGCCGGCTTGGCGCCTGTGGGCTGGCTGCGGTCCGTTGCACGGAGCAGGCTCTCCGTAGGCACCCAGGGATTGAGGCTT
Organism: Equus quagga; assembly: GCF_021613505.1. Lineage (NCBI taxonomy): Eukaryota > Metazoa > Chordata > Mammalia > Perissodactyla > Equidae > Equus > Equus quagga. Next base: position 3,313,212 of record NC_060283.1, on the reverse strand, counting down.
GTCACCCGCAATTGTGTCACTGGGACAGGAGAATGCACAAAGGTGGCATATAACTCTCAGGGGTGGGGCAAGGAGAGATGGGAAAAGGCCAGGGGTGGCCTACACAGCAGCCACCCTATCTCCTGTCTCTCCCTGCCTCCCTCTGCTCTGGCTGCACTTTACCCAAACATGCAGAGCTCACGCCTGCCACAGGGCCTTTGCACAGGCTGTGCCCCACCTGGAATGCTTTCCCCCTAACACGCATGTGGCTCACTCTCTCCCTTCCTTCTTCTCCCTTGCTCCAATTGTCCCCCACCAGAGGGGTCTCCCTGAGCAGTGTTTAAAAGGGGCAGCCCCTCCCCTGCACAGGCCTGACCTCTGTCCCTCCCCAGCTTTATGTTCCCGTCGCCAGCTGACACCTTCAGTCCTCACCGTCCCTTTCCCGTCTGCCTCTCCCAGTAGAATCGAAGCTCTGTGAGAGCAGAATCTTTTGTTTTTTGTTTTGGGGGTTTTTTTGCTCTTCACTGCAGTACCCCCTGTGCCTAGAACTGGTCCAAGTATACAGTGGGCGCCCAATATGTGTTCTCTACCTGAATGGATGAGTGAGGGAGGTCGGGAAGACTCAGGGAGGGGGGTTCTCAGAGTGGCGTGCCCCCGGCACGTGGGCAGCTGGTTAAAATGCAGGTTCTCAGGCCCATCCCTGGTCCGTGCAGGGTGACAAGCGGGCCTCTGCTTTTTTAACACACACCTGGGCCACCGCGGCCCGGGGCCGCTGCGGGGGTGAGGTGGGGGGCCGGGTGACCCGGGGCTGTGCAAGCATTTCTGTTTAATTGCCTCACGAGCGCTTCCCTGTCCTCCTTCCGTTGGCCGAGTGGGTCCACATAAGAGGCTCCCAGCTCCCCAGACGGTTGTGCAGGAAGCAGACTGACTCAGGAGGACAAGAACCTTGAGACTTTAAAAAAAATGGAGGCGGCGTTGTGCTCCAGTGACACTCTCTGTTTTCTCCTGGAGTAAATTCTGAGCCGAACCAGAGGCGGGCGGGCAGCTCCCCAGACCCCGTGGGCCCCCGTGGGCCTGCTCCCTCCCCGGCTGGGCTGTCTACACTCAGCAGTGGGACCCGGGAGGAGGGCCTCCCCTGCCTGTGACCCCTGACCCTGCGGGAGGAGAGACACCAAGAGAAGCAGCCTATGGTTGGCTAAGAGACTGGCGGTCGTCTCCCCAGGTTTTAATTTCTATCCCGTGTCCCGTATCCCTCTCGGCTTTGATGAAATTAAATTCCCGGGATAGGTGCCTCCTGCCCACCCAGGGAGCAGCCCGCCCCGTGCGCCCTGCTGGCTTTCGTGTCGCCAAACCACGGCCATCTTCTCCTCAAGGGCCAACTCCGGCCGGGCCCCCGGAGCCCTCAGGGGCCGCTGGACTGGAAGAAAAGGCCCAGCTTCCGTTCCCTCCTCGGCTGTCCGTGCAAGAGGGGGCGGCGTCACTGGGGATCGGCGACCCACAGCCTTGGGCCTCAGCAGCCCCTGACCCCACACCCTCAGAGCCCCCGCCCCGAGCCTGTCCTATCCGAGGGCCTCTGTCACCTCCAGAGCCTGTAAGGGGCCCAGCGTCCACAAAAGCACCCCGTGGAGCCCCCCACGGGGCAAGCAAGGCAGCGACACAGCCCCTCAACGAGGGCTGGCCCAGAGCCCCACCCGCCACTAACAATGGCCACACTCAGGCCACCAGACACAGGGTGACATTCTGCCAGCTTCCTTGTTTACCGCCTGGCACCGAGCGCCCTTGGACGGGCTCCCGCCGTACAGTTCCTGAACCAGCCTCCCCGCTCCGTTCCGCTCAGCAGCCCTTCCCTGACCCCTCCCGGAGCCGGCCCCGAGCTGGCTGCAGCTTTGGGGGCCGGAGACACCCCAGAGCCGGGCTGCTGCTGAGGATCCTGAGCCAGAGCGAGAGGCGAGACTGTCCGGACAGAGGGTCCCCACCCGGCTCCCCGAGGCCCAATGGAAGGGGACGCTGGGGGCTCACAGAGACGCAGGCCCCTAGGGCCCGGGCACCTCTGGCTGATGGAAACCCTAGGGCCCCACTCAGGGCTCGTCCCAGCCGCGACGCAAGATGACTGAGGCTGGCCCTTCTGCTCACAGGGTCTTTTTTCCCATTATTGATGAGTTTTTAAGATTAGACTTGTAAGTAAGTACATGCTCGTTATTCAAGAGTCTACATTGAGGACAGAGCAAGATTTAGCATCCTCCCCCAGCCAAGGGTCATCTGAGGTCACCCAGGGTCACCCGGGGTCGCACTGGGTGTACCCCAAAAGTCTTGCATACGCAGGTGCAGGTGAGCGCGTCGGAGGCAGGGGCCGCCTGCCAGACCCGGGGTCGTTCAGCTCCTGGGCGCGTGGGACGAGGGACGGCGCGTGCTGACCTCGGCCTCCGCTCTCTTTGCAGTCATTCAGTTTGGCTTTGTCACCCTGTTCGTCGCCTCCTTTCCCCTGGCCCCGCTGTTCGCCCTGCTGAATAACATCATCGAGATCCGCCTAGACGCCAAAAAGTTTGTCACCGAGCTCCGCAGGCCGGTGGCCGTCAGAGCCAAGGACATCGGTGAGTGGCCCTCGGGAGCGGGTTCCGAGCACGTGCCGGGCTTGGGGAAGGGCTCCTGTTCCCCAGAAGCTGGAGGCAGAGCCGGCAAAGTGGCGTCAGGCACAGCGTCCCCAAGGGCTCCTTGCTGCCCCTCCCCTGGGTGAGACTCAGGGGCTCGGGTGGGGGTGATGCGAGACCCCAGGGCGCCTTAACCCCCCACCCCAGCCCCTGAGGTCCTAAGACGTATCGGGCACAGAGGACATTTGGGAAGAGGGAGTGTCTCAGCAATTGCTGCTCCAGGAAGCCCACGAGCTGCATTCCTCTCGACGGGTCCTCAATGCCCACTCCCGCCCTGGACGTTTGTGTGGCCCCGGAGCACAGAGCCAGACCAGGGGGGCTGCTGTGTTTGCAGGTGCCTTCCTGCACAGTGCATCATCCACTCACGTGATGCTCACAGGAAGGAAGGAGGGAGCCCCTTCCGCTGACGAAGGAAGAGCCTTGCCCGTCGAGATCTGGCGGAGAGCAGCCAGGCCTCTTAACCCCACACCACCCACAAGGGGTGTCTCATGCACGTGGAGCAGGGGCTGGGCGTGGTCCTTTCAATGTCAGATAAGGATCAGCTTCCTAACAGAGCTATCAAAACCAGAGCAGACTTCTTTGTGGGGTGGTGAGCTCCCTGTCGCCAGGGGTATTTAATGTGGGCGCCCGTCTGTCTGGGAACGGTCAGGAATGTGGGGAGACCAAGTGGGCGGCGCCTCGAGCACACCTACAAGAACGATGCCCATCCCATCTTAAAGGGAATCAGCTCAAACCGGGACCCAGTTTTCAAAATGAAAACGAAGAAGTCTTTTCTGGGACTTTATCTTGAAATGAGACGGAAGATTACAAGAATGTATTCATTCATCTCCGATCTAACACAGTTCGGTTGGAACCCAGAGGTGCTAGTTCTGGGAATAAACAAAGCTGGAAGCACATGCTGGGGATTCTGTCATTTCACGAAATGAGGATTGCACGCCAGCCTGGCGGGACGTCTGCACGTTGTGCTTTTGTGGCCCAAACATCAGGTTGCAAAAATGTGGGGGCCTCGTCAGTGCTTCCAGGAGCTTCTCCAGCCCTTGGCGTTGGCTCGCCCGTCTCGGGCTCTGCGGTCCCCGGCCGTGCTCTCTCTTCCGTTGTCGGCGGCCCTGCCACCGTCCGCACCTCGGCCCCCGGCGGCCAGCTCTCCGCCATCCGCCTCAGAGACCACGTGGACTCTGGCTTCCCTTACGCGGTGCGGCCTCTTGGGTGGAACTGGACGGAATTACCGTTTTCACGATTCCAACCGGATGGCGGTGATTTCACCTGGTTTGCCTGCACCCAGCATCTGTGCCGGGTGCATCCATCGCCTCCTAGCTGGGTGACCCTGACAGGGTCAGTGAGGACTCAGCAAGCTCACGCCCTCTGTAGGGTTTCCTTTATGATTTAAAAGGCTTTAAAAGCCCTGGAACTAACCGGCCTCCTTGCCCTGATTTGCCTCATCGGGGGGCGGTGGAGCCAGCCTTGCCCCTCAGCCACAGCCCTCCGTCCCGGAGGCCGGCAGTGGGTCTGCTGACGCGCCGGCTCAGAGCTCAGCGCGGTTTCCGTGAAGGCCGACAGTGAACGTTCATCGTTGTGGACCAGGAGGCCGCATGCTCGAGGCTTGGAGCAGCCATTCTCACGGAAAGGCTGTTTCTCACGCTTTTTTCATTTCGCGCTTAAAAACGTAGACAGCCACTCTCGGCTCTGGGCTGTCCACACACAGGCCAGGCTGGATCCAGGCCTCGGATGGTACTCGCGGGCCCCCTGTGGAGCTCCAGGGGATGGGCCCCAGGGTCCGTAAGCACAGCACACCCTGCCGTGAAGACACGCTGGAGATCGGGGTCCATAGTGAACTCTTTCCGGGGCTTTCTGCCGTCGGGTGCCCCCAGGAGCCTCCCGAGGATGCTTGGGCACATCCTTGGTCACACTTTCCAGATGGGGAGGCTGAGGTCAGCTGGTCAACAGAGCTGAGCTGGAACCCGAGACCTGAAGCCTTGGGCCCCTCCAGGTGCGACCCCCCCCCCCCCACACACACACACATGCCTCCTGGAGGAGAGGGTTTGCCCTGAAAAGCTTCCGCTGCCTGCCGAGGCCTTGCGAGGGCGGCCGGGGCGGAGTGCCAGGCGCTCCCAGCACAGCCCTGGAATTCTGGAGCCCCGTGCCCAGGGCAGGAAAGAAAAGAGCGTGGCCTCCCCGTGGCTCGCTCCTGACAAAGGCCTGATTCTCAGGCGCCCGGAGGCCCCGGGCGAGTCCTCTGCGGGCGTGTGTTTGCTTTGGCGTCCTCCGCTTGGCAAAGCCCTGGTTTAGGATGTCCCTCCGGCAGCCTCGGAAAACTCGCAAACCCACCAGGGGAAACGGGGCACCACGCCCACCTCCCCGGCTCTGTCTTTCCCACGACTTAGCAATGCTGGGACCCGTGTCTCCAGGGTTTTCACTCACTCACAGCTCCTCATTTTTTTTCCCCGGTTCTTACGGGTCAGCAGCTGGCTTCCTGGTTCCTGTGTGGTTGGTTGGAGACATAATCTATCCTCCTTTCACGGGTTTGTTTATGGCTCCTTGGACTGTAACTTTTCCTTGAAGAGGCTTTTGTATTCTTCCTGTGATCCGTGCACGGCCCGAGGGGGCAGAGGGCCCCAGTGGCCCCCATGACCTGGACCCACAGCGCGGGGGGTGGCTGGGGAAGCTCTGCCACAAAGCACAGGCGCCTTGATGCCCCTGCCTGGCCACGGAGAGGGCGGCGTGGCGAGTCACGGCGCGGACCCAGGCCTCGGAACCGCCTCCAGCTTCCCAGCTCTGACCTTTGACACTGAGCTAATCCGCTTCCTGCTCACAAGCTCGGCGCCTCCAGAGCCTCTGCTGGACCGGCTCCTGGGCCTGTACGTGGGCAGCACGACGAGGAGCCGCCCTGTGGGGTTCTTGGACGTGGGTCCCCTGGACGGCAGAGGCACCTCACAGAAGAAGGCAGCTCCCCCTGCAAGCTTTTTGTAAATGAAGCCCAGACACTCTGCCCAGAGAACAGCAGCCCACTGCGCCCAGAGATGGTCAGAGCGTTATTCTCACCCTGGAGGGTTGCAGCTCCAAGAGAGGCTCATCCCGGGGCAGAGGCTGGCGTCCTGGGTTTGCATTTTGTAAACCCGTGCCCATGACTCTGGTTTGGGGACCACGCAGAGGACCGTCGGCCTGGACGTATAGGCATCACAGCGCCTGCAAGACAGGCTCAGCTCTGGGCTCTGGGAGGCTCTCCTTGGCCCAGCCCGTCTCCCAGCCTTGTCACTCCTGTGTCCCGTCGTCCCCTCGCCCGGCCCATTGGGCCGACCCCAGACCGTCTCTTCGTGCCGAGCTCAGACGCCGCCTCCCGCGGGAGCCCCCTGCCTGAGGCTTCGACCTGCCGGGGCTCACCGCACCCCACCCAAGTCAGAGGTCGCAAACTCAGACCCCACAGGGCCGGGCGGGCCGCGTTAACAAGGGGATGATCAGAAGGAGGAGGAATGCCCTCCCGGCCGCAGGGCAACACGCCCGTTCCCGTCTTCCTTGAGTGTTTGTCACCCCACTTTAGTGGGGACCTGGGTTTGATGAGTGTTTCTCTAAGTGGGTAAAGGGAGGCCCCACGGGGCGGAGAACAGAGCTGCCTACACGGCCCGGCAGAACGGGGTGCCACCGCCAGCTCTTGTCCCCGAGATGTGCCAGCCCGCTGTGACCAGGCCTGAGGCTCGCTCAGAAGTGGCAAGTCGAGATTTTAAAAAATACATCATCCTGATTTGTAAACGTCCATCAACACCTTTTAAGTAGTGGGCACACCCCACAGAACACCCAAGCACATGGTTGTGGCTCGCGGGCCGCCGTTTTGCAACCTCTGCTCTGGCATCGAGAGTCTGGTGGGAAAGGCTTTCTACTCTCATGCAGTCACTCAGCAAACATTTACCCAGCAGTGCCAAGCCCTGTGTGCCAGGCACTGTGCTGGGCCCAGGAGAGACACAAGGGCGTGCAGTTCACAGCCCCGCCCTGGGAGCTTGGAGTCTAGGAAAGGGCTCCCAGCCCCCACGACACGCAGCCGTGAGCATCTGGGCAGGACAGTCAGATGTGTGACCACCGGTCATGCCATCTTCCGCTCACTTGCACCCCGTGTGCTTCCTTCCTTCCGGGGAGACGGATGGGATGGGGTGGACCGACCGTGCCCCGAGGCCATGCAGAGCCACATGACTATTCCTGCCACCACTTCTGGCAGGAAAGTAAATTGAGACACCCGCTCCAGTGGGGAAGACGGGACAGCACCACGACAAACGTCCCGTCTCGGGTTAGGTCGTAGCTCGCCTGGCGCCAGGGCTCCAACAGGACCCAAGAAGGCGATCCCCGCTTCCCGCCCAGCCTGGCAGAAAGCCACCACATGCCGGCTGTCCCGGAATGGTCATCGGCTGGGGCTGGGGAGCAACAGATCTGGACACTTCACCCTTTGACCTCGGGGGCTGCATCGGAGCCTGTGGCTTCTAGCTCCTGGGCCACAAGGGGCTGCACTCCCACTGTCTTTGCAGTTGACAGCATCACCCCCAAAATGGGCCTTGGAGGTGCCCGCAGCTCGGCAGAAACGCCCATGGGTAGCTCTCCCTGGTCTTGCGCCATCTCCGCCCTGGGGAGACAAACCCCATCTGCCACATTCTTCCCTAATGACAGCGACACCCAGTCCTTCCGCTCCCGCCCTTTCTGAGACGGGTGCTGTCTGTCATCGCCCATCAGGGATCTGGTTCGGGGCGGGGAGGAAGAGCGCCTGGACTGGCCTCCCAACCCAACGCCGCCCCTGCCATGTGTCTGGCCCCCTAGGCGAGTTCAGGGTGGGGGTAGTGGTCGGGCAGGGGGCGCCAGGCCCCTTTCCAGGAGGCACAGCATCGACGCCCTAACAAGCAGGGCCCGCTCTGGGCCCTCGGAGGAGGCGTGTCCTTCTCGGGCTCTGCTGGGGAGGCCAGCGGGGGAGCGTGCGTTTCCCGGGTGCCGAGTGGTGGTCCCTGTGACTGGGTGCGAGCTGCGCCCTGGGTGACGGAAACAAGGAGGCGTCCAGACGGGAAGCGGTTTGTACCGCACGGCTGTCAAATCATCATGCCTGGAGGCGGGGGGGCCCTGGCTTCGCTCGGCGGCCCCGGCACCACCTCTGGTGTGTCCCTGCATAGTTACCCTAGCAGCAGAGCACCAGTCCAGTGCCTGCCACGTGGGCAGGAGCGGTGCCCAAACGGAATCTTTGTCTCTCTAGCAAAAAGACTTCGTCTGAGCCAGTTAGTAAAACAAACAAGTCCGTGGAGATGGCTCAGAAGCACTTGGGGACCAGCTGTTTTTAGGCACCTCTTAGAGACTACAATTTGCTTACAAACAGCTGATGAGCCGGCCCAAGCCGCGGGCTCTGTCGTCAGCCAGGCTCCCCCGGACCCCCCACTCAAGGACTCTGCATCCCCACGCCTCTGACCGGGCCCCAGAAGGCGCCAACCCGGCGCTCGCCAGGCCCCCGGCCGGAGTTTCTGAGAGCCAGGTGCGGGGGTCCCTAAACTCTGCCTCTCTCCTCCCCTCAGGAATCTGGTACAACATCCTCAGAGGCGTCGGGAAGCTGGCCGTCATCATCAACGTAAGTGACGTCGGGGCCTCTGCCGCCTGGAGCCCCTCCGGGGAGCTGGGGGCGTCTCTGCCTCCACCCCATGTGACCCCAGGTGTCGAGGGGGCAGGCGAGTTCTGGGTGGGAGTAACGAATTCTTCTGGACCTTTTTCTGCAGCCTTGAGCAGACTTCCCCACCGTGCCCACCTTGACCCCTGAGTCCACTCTCTCCCCAGGGTCCTGAGAATATACGAGACAGAGAGATTCCTCATTGGCTGTCATTCTGCTCTTTTCCAATAGTCTTTCCCCTTTACCTGAAATGCATGCCTGCTCTAAAGGGTTGGAAAATGCTGAAACCTGGAGAGAAGAGGAGAAACCACACATGTGCACACGCACACACATGCACACACACACACACAGCTCACTGAGCACAGTGCTCTCCCCCAGGGTCCCCCTCCCCTGCGTCTCGCATCCCGTCCTGACACACTGTGCCACACCCCCCCCCCCGGCCTCTCCTACCACCAGGCCTGCAGGCTGCGAGCATCCTGCCCCCTCGGTCACAGCGGACCAGCCCTCAGGCTCCCTGGTGGCCTCTGGTCCAGGTCTGCCTGAGTCTGCCGGGGCCTGGATCCCCCTGGGTTTAGTTAGCTCTGTCCGGCTGTCCCCCACACGTGCTTCAAAGCCCAGGGCTGAATCCCGGGCATGTGAACCCCAGGAGCCCCAGAGCATCCGCGGTGCCACCACCTGGTGACCCTCGCCCCGCCACCCACTGCCCAAGCTGGACGGAGCCCCCAGAAGCTTGCATGTGGGGTGGTGGGGCTCCCCAGAGCAGACAGTCAGTCATTTGGCTGAACGGCCCGGATGCTGGGTCAGGGTCACAGCGAGGCCCTGGGACTCGGTCCCCACAGCACCGGAAGTGATGCTCAGCCGGAAGGGACCCGCGGACACTGCTCTCCCGGCTTGCGGGCAGCCCTGCCAACCACCCACTCCCCCCGGGTTGAGGCCTTGAACCCTCATCCAAGGGAAGCCGTGGGCAGAGCGCGAGCACGGGACAGCGACGGCTCCTTATCCCGTCCCAGCAAGCGAGCGCAGGGCTCCGAGGCAGGAGGGCGTGCTTTGGCTGGGGGCGGGGGTGCCGGAAACGCTGAGGTGTGGCCCGTCTGGAGCACAGGGTGCTGTCAGCAGCTGGGAACCAGCCGGACATCTCGCGAGAACCACCAACAGCAACCATAATAATGGCAGCTAGCATTTATAGAGCGTCCGGAATGTTCCGGATTCTTCTAAGCTCTTTCAGTGCACCCATCCACTAGGGCACACACAGCCCTCGAAGGCAGAGGGTTGTTACAGAGGTGAGACAACCGAAGCACAGAGAGGTCAGGCAACTTGCCTGAGATCACACAGCCAGAAAGAGGCAGAGCTGGGCTTCACCCCAGGCCATGAGGCTCTGATACCGGCATCACCCTGCCCTGCTCCCAGGGGCGGCTCTGGAATAGGATGAGCTGGGTCAGACCTTGACAGTTTACAAAGCACCTTCCCCTCCGTGCCTCCTCCTTTTTCAAACAAGCCAGGAAGGCGAGGTTTCACGCAAGGTGGATGATGTTATTCCTGTCTGACAAGAACAAAGTGGAGGCACAGAGAAGTTAGGTAACTTATCCAAGGGCACACAGCCAGTGAGAGGCGGCCAGCTTTCGTCCCCATGCCTTGCCATCACAGGCGTCCCGTTCTCAGCCCTGGGCCCCCTCCCCCGGCTGCGGAGGGGCAGACAGGAGTGCCCTCAGCCCTTCATTTGTTCACTCAATGTGCCGAGGCCACGTGGTCACATTTGTCAACTTGTGGGCAGAGTGTCACATGGCCAGGCCCCAGGGCCATCGCCGCCGTGGCTCATGGGGGGGCATGTCTCCCTCTGCTGCCCAGCTGGGGGTCCGTGCTGACCCCGCTGTCCCCTGTCCCAGGCCTTCGTGATCTCTTTCACATCCGACTTCATCCCCCGCCTGGTGTACCTCTACATGTACAGTGAGGACGGGACCATGCACGGCTTCGTCAACCACACCCTCTCCTCCTTCAACGTCAGCGACTTCCAGAACGGCACGGCCCCCAACGACCCCCTGGACCTGGGCTACGAGGTGCAGATCTGCAGGTACCGCTCTCTCGGCTTCTCTCTTGGAAGAGCCACGTTGGGTGTGTTTCTGGAAAAACTCCAGTTGGAGCCAGGATTCTTTCAGGACCAAGTCACGGAACAGCGCGACCTTCCTTCAAGGAAAAGAAAAGATTCCTGGGGTGGGCGTAGGAGGTGATTTATTAGTTCCTTTAACTAAGAAGTCCAGGATAGCTTCAGGCGTGGCTGGATCCAGGGGCTACAGTTTGCCATCAGGCCCCACTCTGGCACTGCCTCCCAACTTTGCATTCCTCCATGTTGGCGTCGTTTTCTGGCAGGCAGAAGGGATCCCTCGGCAGCTTTATAGCCTCTCTGCTCAGGAGTCCCGGTGAGAAGAATTTCTCTTTCCCAGTAATCAGAAAAATCCCAGGATCGAGTCTCACTGGCCTGCTTGCATCACAGGCCCATCTGTGAACTAATCGCCATTGCCAGGGGTGGGGGGCTCTTACTGTCTAGGCCTCGGTCATGTGCCAGGGTATGGGGTCATAGAGAACTGGGGGGCTCCCAAGGAAAACTGAAGTGCTGTGACTCAAAGAAGGGATGCTGGATGCTGGGCAGGCAAAAGCGACAGATAGCGGAGATAGTCAAACCTGCAGGACCCCTTCAGCTGGCCAGACACGCAGGAAGGCCCCGGGAAAGAGGGAGGCGAGAACAAGGACAGGGGAGTGCGAGGCAGAGCCGGGCCTGGCTGTGCTGGCTGTGCAGCCTCCACGTGCCAGCCTGGGCTGGGGGCTGGGGACTCGGGAGCGGGTGGCATGTCCCTGCCGTCCGGGGTCCTCGATGCAGGGGGGGCGACAAAAGCCTAAACAGGTCAGTCTAAAGGGGTGCTAGGAGCCAGAAGCCCAGATGAAGGGTGGAGGCAGTGGGGGACCTTCCAGGGGGAGGAGCAGAGAGCTGAGACTCTGAGGGTGGTGCCCGTAGCCAGCTCTGTCCTCCTGGAGCACGAAGTATAGCAGGAGACGAGGGGGGCGATGAGACAGAAGGAGCAGGCAGGGGCACGACATCCCAGGGCCAGCACACAGAGGACTGTTGCACGATTGACCTCTGGCTTTGCAGTGAGGCTGAGAGCAGGGAAGCAGGATCGAGAGACGGTGTGATCGCAGCCTGCTGAGCCACCGTGGACGGTCTGAACTGTCTCCAGCCGGCAGAGACTCAGAACACAGAGGCCGCAGGGGCCCAAATACGCGTCACAAAGCCCGTGCCACGAAGCGGGCCCCTTTCCGCACAGGGCAGGCTGTCCTCCAGCCTGTCTGCTCTGACTCGGCACATATTCTGCTGAGCTTAATTCTGCGTCTCCGTCCCCCTCGGCTGAGCATCAGGGAGTGGAGGACACTGCCGGGGTGCAGGGAGGTGACAGCAACAAGAAGCGGCTTGTGGCTGCAGCAGAAAAAAAAAAACAGGCCCGAAAGACGGAAACACAGAACCACCTGGGTCGTTGGAAAAGGCCAGCCGACCCACCCCGCGTGGGTGCCACTGCTGGCGGCCCCGTGGCAGATGTTCCCAGGGGGCCTGAGTGACTGAAGGACAATTTCAGGATGCCCTGTGTGTGTGCCGGCTCCGGGCGGGGGCAACCCCTCCTCTGGGACCTGGTGTAGCAGCGGGAAGGGGGGACGAGGTGGAGCAGGTCTGCCATGGGGAGGGCAGGCGACCCCGCCAGACTCGGACACAACACGGCTTCCAGAATCCCGCCCCCCACGCGGTCCCGCGCACACATAAGTGGGCACGTGCATCCCGGGAAAGGCCTGGAGTGATCTGCCCCGACCCTCTGCGTGGTCCCCTCGGGGAGGACACAGCGCTGGGGAGGGACGTCCAGGGAAGGGACTGAGAGGCCCCCGTCCCCGTCCTTGCACAGGCTCGTGCTGCGGGCGGGACCTGCCCCCCAGCCTCGGGCCCGGCTCTGCGCGGGTCGGGTGGCACCAACGCCTTCTCTGCATGTGTGAACGTTCCACGCCAAGAACACACTCAAGCTGGACCTCTAACTAAAAGCAAATTTTACAGGAAGAGTGATTTTACTAGAAATTCTCTCCGCCATGTCGGTGTTGATGTCTCTAGGGTGAACTCCGGTTTTCAGGAGGACACGGGCCATCGAGCTGCAGGCCCTGGTTAAGAAAGCAGCCCCCCCATCCCAGGCATCCGTCGGGGTGTCCTGGCCACACGGGGAGAGGCCACAGAGACAGGGCAGAGACCCCGTTTTTAAGTGTCTGGTTGCTTTAACCCCCTAGAGATGGAAGACTGGGGGCCAGACCCCTCTGCTCCCCAGGGTTCGGGTTTAGCCCGGCCCTGCCCCACCCTTGGCCAGCATCGTGTGCCACAGGTGCTGCGAGCCCCACACCTCCGCTGGCCGCACCCATGTCAGGCCGCCACCCAGAGGAGTTGGCAGTCGGGGGGAACAGCGCCCAGCCCAGCCTCGGGCGGCCGGTGTGGGAGAGGCGGCAGAGCTGAGAGCTGTGGTCGCTGCTGGTACCATTTACTCCTGTGCGGAAACAGGCATTGTCTCATTTAATGCTCCCAGCCACCCCCAGAGAGGGCATTATCTTTCCCCCTGGGGAGCTGGCAGGCTCAGTAAGGGAAAAGGCTGAGAGCTAAGCAAGGGAGAAAATAATATCATCTCTGGCGGAGGTCAGCACAGGTGGCAGGAGGTGGCCTCTGGACAGGTCTACAAGTGGGCTTTGAGGCATGCATAGGAGTTTGCCAGGTGACCCAAACACGTTTCCCGGCATCCCAGGGTGGCTGGCCTTGAGTATAGAAAGAGGGAGGAACAAGTGTGTGTGGCTTCTGACACTGGGAGAACGAGGGCTCCCTGTTCCCATTGGAGAGCAGGTTGTACAACTTCTGTGTCACTCGGCAGCTGGCACCAGAGTGTGTGTTCAGGCCCGATCTTATCTCTGGGGTTGGCAGCTGAGCACTGAATGGCTCCTCAGAGACTCCCCTGCAGCTCCCTCTGGACATAAACCTCCGTGGGTGGGGGGCCCCATCTGTCGTGTTCCCCTGCTGAATCTTCAACCCTGAAACGGGACCTAGCATGTAGTAGCTGCTTAATAAATGCTTGTGCTGTGGCTCAGTGAGAGAAGGCCAAACAGAGGCCCAGAGAGGCCAAGTGATCGTGCAGAGACACCCAGCGAGGCGGCCGCTGGTTCTGGGTCTGGCCCCCAGGGCCGGGCGCCTCCTCTCCTGGGCTCTGGGCTGGCCCTCAGCTCTTCAGGGACCAGCAGGGGCGCACCTGCGGCCCCACGTCTAGAAACAGGCTTTCCCTGCCGGCTGTGGGGAAGCTTTTCCAACACACAGCACAGCATGGGAGCAGCCCCGGGAAGGCCACGCCCGGGCGGACGTGTTCCCCCCGCCCAGATTCGGGGAGCAGTCGGGGGGCCTCGGTGGAGACAGGACCCCGGATTGTCGCCCCCATGCTGCACCCCCCCCCCCAGACTGGACGTCTCCGGGCCTCTGGAAAAGGACATGGCACTCCCTGAGCACGGGAGGGCCCGTCACTCCGGTAGTGGACAGACGGAGCAAAGACCCTGCTCCACGGGACGGGGCACAGTGGCGGGACCAGGGGCGAGGGGTGACCGAGCTCATCTCCGAGCAGGAAGGCCCTGGGCCGCGTCCCCAGGTGATGACTCTGGAGCAGGTGGGCTCGTGTCACGTAGGGACAGAAGGGAGGCGCCCAGAGGCCGCAGCTGGAGGAGAGGACAGGGCCCCAGAGCACCCGGGGCAGGGCGGGCCTGGGGACAGTCACCCGAGGGCCCCAACCACACCCACACCAGCAACTCTGCTAAGATGTTTAGCTTTTTTCCAGTAGTTTCCTGGAAAAGAGGGAGAGGTGGTTTTCAAACTGTGTTTCGTGGAACCCAGCCTGGAGTTGTGTGAACGATGGGGTTGGGTTGGGGTGAGGGGGGCCCAGGCTTGGGGAACCCCACCCCCCTGCAACCCGGGGGTCCCCACTGGCTCTGGGGGACCTACTGGGGCATCAAGTGCAATTTCACTTTGGAAAAAGGCTTCCACTGGAACCCTGGACCAGACGGTCCCAGAGCCACCTGTCTAGTGTCTGCATTTCCCACAAAGCCCCTTGGGCCCTGCCCAGCCCCCGGTGGGTCCCAGCCTCCTCCCAACATGGAGCAAGGCTGGCTGGCTGTGCAAGTGGGCTGGGCTGGGGCGTCCTCCCCAGGGAGGGCAGGCTTCCTGGAGGTGGCGGCGTGGGATCCGGCTCGGGCTGCCCTGACCCTCTCTCCCGAGCTCCACGGGGCCGGCCAGAACCCCGGCTTCTCCTCAGAGACCCGCCCTCACTGCCGGCTCTTTGGCAGGTACAAAGACTACCGGGAGCCCCCATGGTCGGAGCATAAGTACGACATCTCGAAGGACTTCTGGGCCGTCCTGGCAGCACGGCTGGCCTTCGTCATCGTCTTCCAGGTGCGCAGGGCCTGTCTGTGTCGGGCTCGGGAACCAAGATCCTGGGGAGGCACTCTGGGCCCAGAACAGGCTCAGGAAGGCAGGAGCTGGCCGGCGTCTGGGGTTCGGGGGCCTGGAGACCCCAGAAGGGACCCCCAAGGAGGGGGACCAGGCCCTGTCCAGAGACAGGTCCCAGGAGACCCTCAGGAATACAGGGAAGGCAGGGGGGGCCGGGCCAGCACTGGTGGAAGCGTCTGGACTGATCTGGAGAGAAGGCAGGTTCAGCTCAGTGTGAGTGGTCTCATTGAAGGAGACACGAAGGAAGGGAGACCCCCCCCACCTCGGTCTCTCCCCTCGGTCTCTCGCTATCTCTGTGCAGCAGATGTCCCCCCGCCCCCATGGACAGGGCCAGTACAGACAGGAGGGCAGTGAGCTCCAGGGGCCCAGCCCCGCCCGGCCCAGACTCTGGGGAGGGGAGTGGGCTAACGCTGAAGCCAGGGTGATTCCCAGTGGACAGGACCCCAGACAGAGAGCCAGCTGGTGCACGCAGAGGCTGAGGTCCCAGAGATGGGAAGGCACCCATAGCCACCTGGGCCCTGCCAAGGTCCCATTCACATGTGTCCCCCTAGCACCTGGAATCTCAAGAAGGGGGTTCAAGCTCTGGCTCTGCCCCTTACACACAGTGTGGCTTCAAACAGGACTTCCACACCCTGAGGCCCCGCTGCCTCCTCTGTCAGCTTTCCGTAACACTCTGCAGTCAGAACAAGTGTCTGGGGCCAGGTTCCCCAGAAGCAGAGCCTGAGACAAGGATTCTGCACAAGTGGGTCATTGAGGGAGGCCCCCAGACAGGGGAGGGAGCTCAGCAAGGAAGGATCCCAGCTGGAGATAGCCGTACCTCATCCCACGGGGAGCTCCAGAGCATGAATCCCAGCTTGAGGCAAGAGAGCCCGTCTGGTCAGCCCGTGTTGGCTGGTCATTGGCTGTGGGCTGCGCAGGCCGGGAAGAGGGAGACAGACGGGAGGGAGCAGTTCTCTGGGGAGGGGACATCTGTGAGCATTCGCAGCCAACACCGGCCACAGCCGGGGGCTGGGAGTGCCAACAAGGAAGGGGCATCTGGGGGCCCCGGCACCGTCCATGACAAGGCAACTGACTCAGCCAGACGTGCTAACAATTGATCCCTGGACAGAAGTCTAAAAAGCAAAGAGATTTCGTTTTTTCTATAAAAACCAACTCATTTGCGTACTGTGCACCAGCATCTCTGCAGTGAGGGGCAGACGCTCAGGGTGACCCTTGGGGGGGGGGGCCTTGCAAACTGCAGAGGGGCCTGCAGAACCAGCAGACAGTTTCGGTTCCCTCCGTTTCTGTACGATTCCTATTTTAGCTATTTTCCTTCAAGCCTTAAGACTCGTTATATTTGGTGATGCGTGACCGATCGGATCATTTCTCCAGCCTCCCAGCCAAGGGATCGAGAATCCTTCCGACTTTTCCTATTTACTGAGCTCAGAGTCTTTCAAGGAAGTCAGCAAACGTTTCCGGAGGGCCCGCTGGGTGGGGTCCTGCCTCGTTTATTCCTTCCAGGAAACGGAGGCCCGGGGAGCTCAGAGGATGTGCCTGAGGTCCCAGGGCCGGGTGACGGGGTGAGGTGCCGCCAGGTGGGGTGCAGGTAGAGGTGAGGAGCATCTCCAGGGTCCTCCTTCGCACCCCCACACGCTGACTCTCCTTGCAGAACCTGGTCATGTTCATGAGCGACTTTGTGGACTGGGTCATCCCAGACATCCCCAAGGACATCAGCCAGCAGATCCACAAGGAGAAGGTGCTGATGGTGGAGCTGTTCATGCGGGAGGAGCAGGGCAAGCAGCAGCTGCTGGACACGTGGATGGAGAAGGATCGGAAGAAAGATGAGCCGTGCAACAACCACAACCCCAAAGCCTGCCCGGACAGCGCCGAGTACCCCGGGGGCGCCCTGTAGCGGCCCCCGGCGGCCCCAGCGACGGGCACCCTCTCCCGGGCGGGCGGCTTCTCGCCTCCCCCGGCCCTGGTGGCTCCTGTGTTTGCTGCAAACAGGGAAGACCACATTCTGATAGGACAACATTTTTCTGTCTCTTTTTTCCTCCTTGTTTTTGCACAAAACCATTATGCAGGGAATTTTTTTTATCTTTAGTCTTCGAGGTTAATCACGATTGCAGGGGCAGGGTGATGACATGCAGTGAATGTCGGGGGCTCCGCAGGAACGATTCTTGGAGACCTCGGGTCTCCCGTGCGGTGGACGGTGAACAGAAGCTTCCAGAAATCTTCTTCAGTCCCCCCGATGCCTTAAGAGAGGCGCAGGTGGATGGGAGTCCAAGGCATTGGGCGAAAGCTCGGGTGACACCCGAGGGAGACGGAGAAACCGATAAGGAATAAATGATGTCGGTGCCGGTTCCAAAAGGCGTCACCTGCCTCTGGGTCAGAAAAGCGAGATGACTTTTCACCCCCTTTTCCTTCTGTCGGTTCAGAAACCGAGACACCCTCGTTGGAAAGAGAGGTGCCCCGGCCCTGTCCACTCAGGGGGCTGGGCGCTTAGCATTTACTCTCGGAGAATGAGGGGATGCAGGTGGCCCTGAATGTGCAAATGACCAGCATCTTTGGGGTCCCCACTGTCAGCTGACCTCGACCTAGTCCTTGTGGGACAAACCCAGGATGAGAGGAACACAGGCAGCGACAGAGAGCCTCGGAGGCATTTCTAGAGACGGCATGAGGGTGTCAAGAAGGCTTCAGGCGCCCGGGGAACACTGAAGCTCTAGGATATTTATTGGGGGTTTTTGGTGAATCAATTCTATGGTGGATTTGAGGGGGTTTTTTCCTGTAGCTTTAAGGTGGAAGGAGTTTATTTTCTTAGTTAACCAAATATCATTGAGAGGAATTTAAAATACTGTTACTACCAAAGATGTTTATTAATAAAGCTTTCTATTTTGGTAACACTTATCTGTATTTTTACTTACAGGAATGTTACTGTTGGACAATTATTATTTGCAAAGCTTGTAAAGACCAGTCTCGTAGATGACATGAGTAATCTAAATTTGCCGCCGTTCTACTAACCGATTCTCTGAAATTTCTCAAGCACCAAGGGACACATAAAAAGAAACGTGTCACCAAAGGGAGGCAAGAGAACGGCGCGTCTGTCTCAGACGTGCGGTTGGCGTGACGCCGACTTTCCCGTAAGCCGCCAACTGTGACTGAAGCCCAGAGGTGTCGTAGATTTTCCTTATTTGCTAAAATCATGCGATCTGATGCTTCTGTTTTCTTTTGTACAGTAAATAGTTTGAAATGGAGTTTTTGTATATAAATATTGTATTAAAAATTAGGTGATTACCAAACATCCTTTGATGGAAACCATTCTTTTTGGAAGCGAATGCACACAAATCCTCAGAGGATGCGGCTGAGCAGGCATCTAGATAAATCTGGACACACAGCACTTTCTGGCCTCGAACGCTGACCGCGTGGCCTCCACCCAGGAAGCGCGAGGGGCCGAGAAGGCGGTCCCCCCGCCCGTGGGGGAGCCACGGACGCGGGACGGACTTAGGCGGCCGTCTCCTTTAGTGCCAGATGCGGGAATGGTTCTAGAGGTTCCTGGGACCTCATTTGTCTATAAGTGTGTGCGTGTGTGTGCACACATGTGTGTGCATGCCTGTGCATGTATGTATGTGTGTATGTGTCCATATGTGTGTGCTCGTGTCTGTGTGGGCATGTACTTGCGTCTTGTGTGCATGTGCTTGTGTGTGCACACATGTCCGTGTGTGTGTGTCTGCCTGTGCTTGCGTGTACACATGTGTGTGTTGTTGGGTTGGGAGTTGTGGTCACCCCTTTCCCTCAGTCTCCCGCGGTCCCCAAGTCCCAACCCCCAGTCCCCCCACCCCAACAGAGCAGTTGTAGGATTTCATGCACCTAACGATTTCCCCCAAACCTTTTGGGGACCATCCTGGGGTGGCCAGTGTTTTCTTCTGGACAAGTGGGGACGCTTTTTTGAAGCCACCACCTATGATCAGCGTTATTCCATGTAAGAAAGGGTATTTTCCACATTCGAACGTCGGCAGAGAGCACAGCCCCGTGAGCCGGCCGCATCTCAGGAGCCTCTGGCCCCGCGGCCTTGGCTCGGCTCGCTCACCACCAGGACCGGGAGCCCCGGGCGCCCCCTGGTGCTCATGCTCCCGCGTCTCCAAGAAAATCTCGGCACGCCGCGCTCCAAGCACCCGGTGACCCCTGGGTCCCCGAGTCCTGTGACGAGGGCCACCCCGGGGTCAGCATCGCGGGAACCCTCCCCTCTCTGTGGGGCCTCCCAGAGCTTGTGAGGCCCACGGGAGGGTCTGAAGTCCCCTCTGATAGACGAGGAAACAAGCTCAGAGTGGGGAGGCGATGTGCCTCGGGTCACAGGGCTCCTTGCACCTGAGCCGAGACTGGTACCCAGACCTCATAGACATTCATTCATGCAACGTCCAATAAGAGAGCAGGGAACAAAGCAGACACAGCCCCTTCCCTCGGGGGATGACGTCTTGTCGAGGGCGTCAGACGCTTCACTAGAAAATGAACGCCAGGACCAGATAATTTCAGAGGAAGAAAGGAACGCTGATGGAAATGGCAACAGGGGAGGTGACTGACAGCGACTGAGTTAGCCAGGGAGGCCCCCGGACACCTGAGCAATGAGGAGCCAGAACGTAAAACCCTGCAGGAAGGCAGGATGGTTCAGGCAATGGGAATGGCAGGTGCAAAGGCCCTGAGGCAGCAGCCTGCTGGGTGAGTTCCAGGAGTGGCAAGAAGGACAGGGTGGCTGGAGCAGAGGGGCAGGGGAGGCAGCAGGAGACGGCTAGGAGAGGGAGCCCGAACCAGCTCACACGGGGCTCCCAGTGATACGAGGCCTTTGGGGTTGCTGGGTAAGTTCCACAGCAGGCGCCAAGTGGTCTTAACCAGCACAGTGACGGGATCTGATTCACATTTTGAGGTCAGTGCAGCAGGTGGGTGGAAATGGCAGTGGGGTGGGAAGCCAGAAAGGAGACTGTTGCAGAAATTCTGGCGAGCGATGTTGGGGCTCGGCCGAGGGTGGTAGAGGTGGGTGAAGAAAGGCCAGCAGATAATGTCACAAAGACCTGAGATCCGGCCCTGAAAGGCCCCCCAGAGATCAGGGGGTCAGCCGGCACCGTTATTTCACAGGCAGGCACAGAGGCCCAGAGAGGGCAGGACACCACTGCCATCACACAGCAAGCTGGCTACACAGCCATCCCTCGGACCCAGGCCCCGTGACACCAAGCGCCAGACATTTTCTGCTACTGGTCCCTGGAATGGTGTGGTGGGAGCACAGCAGGGTGGAGCCCCCAGCACAGACAGGGACCAGCAGTGGCCTGCAGGGGGCCTGAGGTCTGTGGCAGGCATTCCTACCAGCATCTGCTACACGGATTCTGCCGCCCTCCCCCGTGGGCGGGGGCGTGTTACCATGAGCTGCATCCAGCCCAAGACAACCTCCCTTGGATAAGTTCCGTGTTTGTTAAAGACTTTTACTTGATTTAATCTATAAAAACCAGGTGAATCCACATAAAAATCCAGATTTGCACATTCTCTTGAAACATCAAGTCATCTGATGACATAGCGTCATTTTTCTTTTTTGTCTTTTTTTTTTTTTTTTTTTGGTGAGGAAGATTGGCCCTAAGCTAACATTTGTGCCCATCTTCCTCTATTTTGTATGTGGGACGCCACCGCTGCAAGGCTTGAGGAGCGGTGCGTAGGTCCATGCTGGGATCTGAACCCACGACCCCTGAGCCACCAAAGCAGAGCACACAACCTTAACCACTACACCACAGGGCCGGCCCCAACATAGCCCCGTTTTTCACCAGGTCACACTTTCACACGCGACTGGAGCCCCGCGGTGGCTGCCCTTCCTTGGATGGTGCATGCACTCTCCAGCCTCCCACAGTCGCCCTCTCCAGCCTCCAAAACGTGCCCACCCACTGGATAAGGGGCAGCTGAGGCTGGCTCCTGCAGTCACTGGCCTTTCTAGACAAGCCTCAGGCCAGATCCCCGTCCTGGGATCCAGGACCAGCGGTGGGATTCCCTGGAACAGAGCTTGGCCAAGGTGTGTGCCCTGTGACAGGGCTGTCCCCACCCCGAGGCTGGACTCAGAGCCCCAGGGCAGCCAGACCCCCAACCCCCACACACGTTCATCTACAGGTTCCCAGCCATTTGCGTGCCCCCTAAAATGACCCCCTACCACAGGCGGTGTGTGTCTCCACACTCAGGCAACACTCACTCACCTGCCCATGTTTTGTAAGAGCCACAGCAAAGGAGAGAAGTGCTCACACTTGTCAGAAAACGCAGCAGGAAGGAGAGCTGGCACAGAGCAGAGACAGAGGAGGCACCAAAGGGTGCTGAACGAATGAATGACGGAGGGAGGGAGGGATGGGCGGGTGGGTGGATGAATAGACAGATGGGTGAATGAGCCAGTAGATGGGTGAACGGATATGGATGGGTGGGTGGGTGGATGGATAGACAGATGGGTGAATGAGCGAGTAGATAGGTGAATGGATATGGGTGGATGGATAGATAGATGGATGGTTGGGTGCGTGGATGGATGGGTGGGTGGATGGATGCATGGGTGGGTGTATGGATGGATGGATAGAGGGATAGGTGGGTGGGTGGGTGGATGGACGGGTGGGTAGGTGGGTGAGTGGATGGATGAATGGGTGGGGGGATGGATGGATAGATGGGTGGATAGATGGATGAATGGATGAATGGGTGGGTGGGTGGATGGATGGATGGATGGGTGGGTGGGTGGATGGACGGGTGGATGGCTCTTTGGATGGATGGACATTTAGACAGATGGCTGGATGGCAAATAGACTGATCACTGGGCCTTTCTGCCCTTGAGCTGAGTGGACCTTGGGGTCAAGCTTGCAGAGTGTTGGCGGAGCAGGTTAGGGGTACACGGAAGGCAAGCTCTGAGGCCTTCTGGCCCACAGACACGCCCCCAGGAGGCAGCCCCTCACTGCTCACTGACACAGCCTTCGGCAGAGGGGCAAGCAGCACAGATACAGCTCTCACCTGGAAACACCGACCTGGACACACCGACCTGGACCAGCCCACGCATCTTAGCCCAGTTTCCCCAGATGGGCTGGTGTGTGCTGCCCCCGCCAGGAGCCTGCCAGGAGTGCAGCCCTGGAAAAAGACGACCTTGTAGATACTGAGGTCTGGTTCCCTGCGCTCTGCGGAGTCCTTTCCTTCTGTATCCATTCTTACTCTCACTCCGGCACCTACCCCCTTCCCCCTCGCTCCCCCCACATTTTTATCAAGGGATAACATACAGAAAACTGCACGTCTTAAGTATATAGTCAACTCCAACAAAAACACATCCCTCTGTAGCCAGAGCATCACGGCACCCCAGAAGCTGCCTTCATGCTCCCTTCTGGGCTCCCCTCCTCCCCAACCCACAGGGTCCTCACTTCCAGCCCCAGAACCGGGTCGCCTGGTTTTGCCTGTTGGTGGCTGCTGCCCTCTGCTGGCTGCCTCTGGGAAATGCACCCAGGGAAGGAAAACACCCAGATAGCAGGGGCTGTGTGAGCGTTCTGTTTGGGGCCAGGGGCAAATTACCACGAATTTAGTGGCTTTAAAACAACACAGCGTTATTATCTTACAGTTCTGTAGGTCAGATGTCTGACACGGGCCTCCCTGGACTAAGATCAAGGTGTCGGCAGGGCTGGACCCTTCCTCCATCTTCAAGCCAGCAATGGGGGCAAGTGGGGGACACTGCTGTCTCTCTAGTCCTCTGTTTACGAGCGTTCGTGATTAGATTGGGGCCCCCGGGATAACCCAGGATGATCTGCCCATCTTGAAGTCTGTAATCCTCACCACGTCTGCAAAGCCGCTTCTGCCACGTAAACCAACGTGCTCACAGGTCTGGGGATCTGGATTCGGACTGCTCACCATCCTCACAGGTGAAGGCCAATCTCTACCCAGGAAACCAGGACAAGATGCTTTTTCTTTCCTTTTTTCAAGAGTCAACGCTAAGTGAAAGAGACACAAACCGGACTTCATCAAAATTTAAAGTTTTTGTGCATCCAAGGACACAATCAACGGGGTGAAGCGGCAGCTCACAAAATGGGAGAAAATATTTGCAAATTATATTTCTGATAAGGCATTCATACCCAGAATATATAAAGAACCCCTTCAACTCAACAACAAAAAGACAAGCGACCCAATTTAAAAATGGGCAGAGGCCTTGCATAGACATTTCTCCCGAGAAGATACATGAATGGACACTAGTCCAGGCAAAGATGCTCAGCATAACTAGTGCGTCAGGAAATGCAAATCAAAACCACAGGGAGACACCACTTCACACCCATTAGGATGGCTATTATCCAAAAACAGAAAACGATAAGAATTGGTGAGGATGTGGGAAAATTGGAACCCTTGCACGTTGCTGGTAGGAATGCAAAATGGTGCAGCGGCTGTGAAAGACACATTGGTGGTTTCTCGAAAAATTAAACATACCATTACCATAGGATCCAGCAATTCCACTGCTGGGAATATACACAAAAGAATTAAAAGAAGGATTCGAATAGATATTTGTACACCTATGGCCTCATGGGGAGTTCCCCGCAGTCAGTTGACAGAGGACAAGAAGACACAGACCTGGTTTACAGGTGTCTCTGCACAGCATGCGTGAGGCCCCTCTCCAGGACACCCCTGAGGACAGCGGTGAAGGGCAATCCTCCCAGTGGGCAGAACTGTGAGCAGTGCATCTGGAGGGGTGAGGAGGGGCTTGAGGGGGCTCCAGGACCCCCTGGACGTCTACAGAACACTCCACCCAACGACAGCAGAATGCCCATTTTTTTCAAGCACTGTGGGACATTTACCAAGATAGACCACACACTGGGCCCCAAAATAACATGCTGAGGTTTACAAGGGTTAAAATCGTGCAGAGTGTTTTTTCTGACCGTGATGGAACCAAACTTGAAATCCACAACAGAAAGACAAGAGGAAAATCTCTAAACTCGTGTAAATTACACAACGCGCTTCCAGATAACCCAGGGGTCAAAGAGAAAGTCCCAAAGGAAATAAAAATACGTTGAAATGAATGAAAATGAAAACACAACATATCAAAATGGTGTGGGACACAGCTAAAGCACGGTTGAGAGGAAAATTCATAAAACTAAATGCTTACATTAGAAATGAGGAAAGGCGGGGCTGGCCCAGTGGTGTAGTGAAGTTTGCGCGCTCCGGTTGGACAGTCCAGGGTTTGCAGGTTTGGATCCTGGGTGTGGACCTAGTACCACTCATCAAGCCACGCTGTGGCAGCCACCCACATGGAAAATAGAGGAAGACTGGCACAGATGTTAGCTCAGGTCAAATCTTCATCAGCAAAAAAAAAAAAAAAAAAAAAAAAACCACCAATATCTTTTATGAACTTAAATGCAAAAATCCATAACACAATATTAGCAAACAAATCCAACAATGTATATAAAAAGAATTGTACACCATAACCAAGTGGGCTGCATTCCAGGTACACAAGGCTGCTTCAACTTGCAGCAATGAACCCATGTAATCCACCACATCAACAAGCTAAAGAAAAATTACATAATCATGTCAACTGACACAGAAAAACCACTTGACAAAATTCAGCACCCATTTAAGATTTAAACAAAAAAAACTCTCAGCCAGTTAGGGGCAAAGAAACATTACCTAAACCTAATAAAGAGCATTTACCAAACAAACAAAAAGCCTACAGCTAACGTCACATTTAAGGAGGAACAATAAAGGTCAGGAACAAGACAAAGATGTCTGTTCTCACTCTGATTATTCAACATAGCACTGGAAGTTGTAGCCACTGCGATAAAGCAAAGAAAAGAAGTAAAAGGCATACAGTTTGGAAAGTAAAAAATAAATCTATCTCCATTTGCAGATAACGTGCTTGTCTACATAGAAAATCCCAAAGGATCTATACAAAGACACTTTTGAACCAACACATGAATTCAGCAAGGTTACAGGACAAAAAAATCAACACACAAAATCTAACAACGAACGTGCAGAAATCAAAATTTAAAACGTGATAGCATTTAAAATCACTCCAGAGAAAACGAAAGACTATGTATGCACCTAACAAACCATGCACGGGATCTCTATGCTGAAATTTTTTAAATGCTGATAAAAGAAATCAAAGACCTAAATAGATGGAGAGGCATACCATGTTCATAGATGGGAAGATTCAACATAGTAAAGATGTCACTTCCCCCCAAATTGATCTGTAGGTTTAACGCATTTCCTATCAGAATCCTAGCAACTTTTTTTTTCCATAGACAAGCTTATTTTTGAATTTATACAGACAGACACAGACCCTAGAATAGCTGAACGTCTTGATAAAGTAGCATAAAGTGGGAAGAACGACTCGACCAAATGCAGGTTTACTATACAGCTACACGTCAAGAATGGGTGGTATTGGTGGAGGGTTAGAAACACAGATCCATGGAACAGAACAGAGAACGCAGAAATGGATCAAACATCCTCAACGGATTTTTGACAAAGGTGCGAAATAGTCCAATAGGAGGATAGCTTTTTTAACAAACGGTGCCGGAGAAAGTGGCCACCTATAGGCAAGAACACCAAAACCTCCACCTCGACCTTACACCCTCTACAAAAATTCACCCAAAACAGATTGAAGCCTTAAATGCAAAACTTGTAGAAAAAACATAAGAGAAAATCTTTGGGAGCCAGGGTGAGGCCAAGAGAGTTTAGACTTGATGCCAAAAGCACAATCCATAAAAGGGAAATCTGATAAACTAAACCCATAAAAGTTAAAACTTTCACTCTGCGAAAGACCCCATAAAGAGGATGAAAAGATCAGCCACAGACGTCAAGGGAGAGGGCCGGAGGTCGATATAATTGCCCAAACAGAGATTCAAATTGGCCACGTCTTGTATACGGTTCATTCACTCAGAAACCCTTTGCGAGCGGCTCTGAAGTGTCAGCCAGGGTTCTGGGTGTTCGGAGTCCCTGCTCTCAACGTGCTCACATTCTCGAGAGATCGGCAAAAGCCACAGAGTGGGAAGCAGAGAGTGTGGTCAGTTAGATGTCACCTGCAAGGGACAAAGAAGCGGTACAGCGGGTAAGGCGGACGGGGGTGTGTGGACCCTCCTTGGTTCACCTCCCGCCCCCAGGCGGCTCCTTCTCAGCCTCCCTCAGGGGCCCCTCCCCATCTCCCTCACACTCGGACACTCCCGGGGCTGGGCTGTTGGTCCTCTTGCTATCTGCTCCCCCTCCATAGGTGACCTCACTCTGTGAGTGCTCTAAATACTACATTAGGGCACCGTCTCCAGAGAGGCAGAAGCCATAGGATCTACGTCGATAGACACACGGAGATATGTTGTAGGAATTGGCTCATGCGGTTATGGAGGCCGAGAAGTCCCACTGGTCGCCATCTGTCAGCTGCGGAACCGGGAAAGTCAGTGGTGTGGTTCAGTCTGAGCTCAAGGGGCTAAAAATTGGGGGTCCGATGGCGCTCATGCAGAGAGAGCGAATTCTCCCTCCCTTCCTCCGCCTTTTTGTTCTATTTGGACCTTCAACAAATTGGATGATGCCCCCCCTTCAGCGGGGAGGGCCATCTGCTCCGCTCAGTCTACCAATTCAAATGCTAATTCCAGAAACGCTCTCAGAGACACATCCAGAAATAATGTTTTTACCACCTATCCCGGCAGCCCCCTGCCCAGTCAGGCTGACACACAAAATTAACCATCACAAACACCAACAAACTGCCGAATACTCCCAAATTCACATCTGCCCTCCCAGATGTCAGTCCCAAGCCCTTGCCCTGTGCATCCCACTGTCCAGTCAACATCTCTAATAGGTCCTCCCCCAAACCCACCCCACCCACACCTTCCCCAGGTCAGTCAATGGACAGAGGCTCCACCCTTCAAACCTTACAAGCATCCTCAACGCCTCTCGTTTACGTACGCCCAAAAATCAAAAGAAGGTTGCTCCCTTCTCACCCTCTCCACTGCACTCGGTCCAAGTACCCCACACCTCTCATCAGGATTATTGTGGGGTCCCTGGCTTCTACTCAATGGCAGAGTGATTCTTTAAAAACGCAACTCAGAGTTCATACCAGCATTATTCATAACAGCAAAAAGGTGGAAACCACCAAAATGTCCATTGGCTGATGACTGGGTAAACAAACGCAGTCTGTCCACCCAGTGGAATAATACTGGCCCATGAAAAGGAAAATCAGGCACGAAAGGCCACATAGCGTATGGTTCCATTTCTATGAACCGTCCACAAGAGTCAAATCCAAAGAGACAGAAAGTAAACTAGTGGTTGCCAGGGGCCGAGGGGAGGAGGGGAGAAGGAAGCCACCGCTCATGGGTACCAGGTTTCCACCTGGGGAGATGAAAATGTTCTAAAATTAGCTCAGGGTGAGGGTTGCCCAACCTTAAGACTATTGTAAAAACCAGTGAATTGTACACTTTAAAAGGGTGAATTATATGGAATGTGAATTCTCTCTCAATTAAACAGATGTACAGTGTATATATATATATATATTTTAAGGTAACTCAGATGGCTTCACTCCTCCACTCACACTCTCCAGGGGCATCTCAGGGGCATTAAAGCCGGGTTCTTACCTGGCCCATGAGGCCCCTCCTAATCCACCCCCCCCCCCCCTTGACCTCCCCCTGCCTCCCCCCCTCTGCTCCAGACCCGCTGGTCCCCGGCGGCTCCTAGAACCTCGACTTTCACCTGAGCCTCTGCTCTTGCTGTGCCCCGCCCCCAGCACTCTCCCTCCCACACCCACACACCTGGCCCTTCACCCCCGGCACCCGCACCTGCACCCGCACGAGGCGGCCTGCCGGTAACCACCCCCGAAACGTGCAGCGCCCCTCCTCCCCACCCCCCGCCCCCCGCCCTCCGCCCTCCGCCCTCCACCCTCCGCCCTCCTGCCCTTTGCCCCGCTCGCTCGCTCGCCTTCCCTCGGCCCCCCGCCCTCTCTCATCTGTACTACGTCAGCTTGTGCACTGATGACGTCAGCTCCGGGCCGGCAAGGACCTTCCGGGCTTTGTTCCCGAATCTGAACCCAGCCCAGCACCTCCTGCCTGGCACACGGTAGGCGCTCGACACACGCTAAAAAGCACTGAAAAGCATAAACGGCTATGACTTTATTTTATAAGCCTCAAGGAACCTCTGAACAGCCTTTTCCGTGCACAGATGCCCGGGGGGGCACTAAAGGACACGCATTTTCACAAACGTTAACAAATAAATGCTTTTATGGTCGGCATCCGCGGCGCCCCACGCCGCAGGAAACCCGGGCGCGCCCTTCCAGTCCGCGCCGGGGGTCCTGGGTCCCACCTGGCGAGAGCAGGCCCGCAGAGCGCAGGCGCAGAGGCTCTCGCAGTGGGTCTGGGGCGGGCTCTGCCAGCGCGACCGCCGGGCGGAAAGGGCTACGGTCAGCCTCGGGGCGCATGCGCGGATCCCGGAGTTCTCGCGAGACGGCGGGCGTAGGGTCCCGCAGCGCATTTCCGGTGGTGGCGCCGGACGCCGGGCGCTGGAGGAGGAAGCTGCGGGCGCGGCGGCGGCCGGGGAGTGGCCGCCATGGATCCGTTCCTGGTGCTGCTGCACTCGGTGTCGGCCGGCCTGTCGAGCAGTGAGTTGACCGAGCTCAAGTTCCTGTGCCAGGGCCGCGTGGGCAAGAGGAAGCTCGAGCGGGTGCAGAGCGGCTTGGACCTCTTCTCCGTGCTGCTCGAGCAGAACGAGCTGGACCCCGAGCACACGGTGCTGCTGCGCGAGCTGCTCGCCTCCCTGCGGCGCCACGACCTGCTGCGCCGCCTGGACGACTACGAGGCGGGGGCGGCGGGCGGGGCCTCGCCGGAGGAGCAAGGTGGGCGCGGGGCGCGGGCCGGGGACTAGGGGCTGAAACCGCGGCTGGGAGCAGGGGTCGGGCACTGGGAAGGGGGCTGGGGGCGGGGGACGGGGACTAGGGGGCGAGCGGGCGGGGACTGGGGCCGGGGCCTAGGGAAGGGGGCTGGGGACAAGGGACGGGGCGCAGGGAATGGGGGCTGGGGGGCGAGCGGGCGGGGACTGGGATACGGGCTTAGGGAAGGGGGCTGGGGACGGGGGCGGGGCGCGGGGAAGGGGGGATGGGGGGCGAGCGGGCAGGGGACTGGAAACAGAGCCTAGGGAATGGGGCAGGGACTAGGGAAGGGTCTTCGGGGAGAGCAGGCAGCCGACTGGGTACAGGGAATGAGGAAGGGGCCTGGGACTGGGGAAGGGGACTGGGAGGCGAGCAGGTGGGGGACTGGAAATGGGGCCTGGGGCTGGGGGAGGCAGGGCCAGTTTTCCCAGCAGTACCTGTTTCGAGTCTGCCTGTCACCTAACCTTTACCAGATTTGGTTTGTGTATTTTCTCTAAACAGTCCGGGGAGAGGGTGACGTGCCCACTTTGCAGATGGGAGAACCAAAGCTCAGAAATGTTAAATTGATTAGCTCCTTCCAGGGAGATTAGAAAGTTACTCTGGGTCGGGAGGAGTCGGCAGGGAAGGTGGGGCGGAGGTGGGGGGGGGTTGGCTGTGGCTCAGAGAGAGGTTAAGTGACTTGCCCAAGATGCACAGCGAATAACTAACGGAGCCAGTCTGGCCTCCGCGGGGTGGGGGGGTGGGGGGTGCCTGGCATTAGCCTCTGCACTGCCTCTCTGATCAAGTCCATACTGTAGTGGCTTCCTACCCTGCTCGCAGGCACCTCCCGTCGCCACCCTCACCTGCGGCTTGCACAGGCTTGCAGGAGTAAAAGTGAGACCTGAGAACAGCAGGGTTTCTCAGCCACATCCCTATGTCCTCAGAGTCTCGAGGGGGAGAAGGGTTGGGGAGTGCTTTGGGGACACCCCTTCCAGGCTTGGAGCTGTGGCCTGGGATTGGTCATTCAGTCACTGAACCAAAAAAGGATCCCAGGGCTGTCACTCCGTGAGGACTGGTGCGTATTGGTGGCGAGCTGAGCAGCACAGCTCTGCCTGAAAGCAGTCAGGTTCAGATCTTACGCACATACACACGCGGTGCTACACAAGCAGAACAGGACTTAGAATAATTATGTTTTCAAGGCTCCTCGATGGTGGGGAGAATGCTGATATAATACATTTAAAAGGCAGTCCAAAAAATACAGATAATGCCATTTTTGACTTATACATGTGTGTCTGTGTTCATGTGTTTTTATTCATGTAGTTAGTGTGTGTTGGAGGAAAGTACGCCAGCAGGCTAGCATAGCAGCAGGTGTGGGTGGGGCGATACGGGGCAGTCTGTCTGTCTTTTTTACAGAAGGCAGCTTTGCATAATGAGTAACAGTGGACTTTGCACTGCACTGTCATGGTTTCACATCCTGGCTCTGCCCTTGTCTCGCTCTGTGACCTCAGGAAAATCACTTCCCTTCTCTGTGCCTCGGTTTCCTCCCCTGTACAAATGGTTGAAGTGACACGGGGCCGTCGGGGCTGGAAGAGTTGGCCCACCGGCGGAAGGTGTCTCGGGTTTGTAGCTGGAGATGCGGGTTTGCAGGAGCCCTCCAAGCAGCATCCTGTCCTCCTCGCACCTCTCCCTCCATTCCAGAAACAGCCTTTTATGGTCTGTAGTACCCGGCTTGCTGGTCTCAGTAGTGGCTTTTCAGCAGATGAGTTCGTGGTCACCAGGGACAAAAAGCCTGATGGTCAGTCACAGCAGCTTCCAGAATAAGGATTGGGTTGTGTATTGTGTCCTGGGGCTGTCATAGAAATTACCACAAACCATGTGGCTGAAAGTGACAGAAATTGATACCCCTACAGTTCTGGAGCCAGAAGTCAGAAATCAAGGTGTCTGAGGGCCACGCTCCCTCCAGAGGCTCCACGGGAGGGTCCTTCCTGCCTCTCCCAGGGCTCCAGGTGTCCCTGGGCTTGTAGCCACATGGCCTCCTCTGTGTATGTCTTGTAAACTTGTCACTGGGTTTCGGGCCGGTCTGGATGCTCCAGGATGATCCCCTCATGTCGAGATTCTCAATTTCACCACATTTGCAAAGACCCTTTTCCAAAGAAGTTAACGTTCACGGTGCCAGTGATTTGACAAAGACAGCTTTTTAGGGGCCACTGCAGGGTGGGTTGCGAAAGCAGCCCCGTTTCCTTCCTCGTGACCTTCCCGGCCCTTTCCCCAGTCCCCCGTCTTAAGCAGGCAGCCCCACGACACCCACCCGGCCATCACGCCTTCAGCAGGCCACACGTCTTGGGTAGTGTTTTCGGGCCGGGTTGGCTGGGGCAGGCTTGAAGGCCGTCGTGGGCTTTCTGTGACTTTCCCGGCTCCTCTGCTGCTGGGCGACATCAGCCTCTGCTAGAGGACCTCTCGTGCGCCCACACTTGGGTCGGCACCCAGAAGGCCATCGGGGAGTGTGGGGTTACTATATACAGGGCTCCCAAACCTCGGATGTGTCATTTTGTTCTTTCCCTCCCCAGACCTGCGGGCAGCGTTTGACATCATCTGTGACAACGTGGGGAAGGACTGGAAAAGGCTGGCTCGTCGGCTGAAAGTGTCTGACGCCAAGATCGACGCCATCGAGGAGAAGTACCCTCGGAACCTGACGGAACAGCTGCGGGAGTCGCTGAGAGTCTGGAGGAACGCCAACAGGGAGGACGCCGCCGTGGCCCACCTGGTGGGGGCGCTCAGGGCCTGCCGGATGAACCTGGTGGCGGACCTCATCGAGGAGGATCAGCAGGCCCGGGGCCTCCGGGACCAGGACGAGAATGCTGGCAGCACCGTGTCCATGATGTCATGGGGCTCAGACGCACCCACCTCAGGAGCCCAATGATGATCCAGCTGCTCTTCTCCAGGGGACCAAGGGCATCTGCGCCGTGTGGACGTTGGTTCCCTCCATGCAAGTTGACCAAGTGCCTTCCACGTGCGGGGCTGTGAAGACCTAGCAGTGAGCCAGGCTGAGCGGCCCGGCGCCCGTGGAGCCCCAGGCAGCCTTCCGAGCCCAGGCTGCCATTGGCCGAGTGCTTGCTCTGTGCCAGGTGGGGCTGCGGACGCTGTGCAGATGCGTCCGTGGACTCCTCTCTGTCGCCCCTGCAAGGGAGACTGGTCCCCATGAAACACCTCCCCAGAGGAGGAAGTTTTGGAGCCGTATCCAGCAGAGAAGGGATCTGTAAAAGCTGGTGATGGTTACTGTTAGTATTCTATGGGTGTGGAAACGAGCTCAGTTAAGAGCTGGAGGAAGGTCGGTGAGGGGGGAGGCGGGGGTGGGGCTGGCGCTGTCCACCTCCAGAGCCCACGCTGCTCTCCAGCGGGTCATTCTGCCCCTGCAGTTGGCTTCAGGCTTTGTGGCTTTCAGTGTAGACTGAACCAGGGCGGGCGGTGGGGGTGCTCCAGCGCGTGGCCCTCGACGGAGTGGAGTGTCCTCGGGGGTCGCAGAGTAGGACAGTCAGGGTGTGAGGAACACTGAGCCGTGGCTCCCGGGAGGTGCGCAGGCGCAGTGGGCGCACAGTCAGCACTCTGCCAATGTTCTTCGAATCATTTTTTGATGATTCCTGTGATCCCACAGTTTGTTACTATTTTGTATCAAAAGCTCTATGTTTCTGATAACAGAATTGGGAAGGGGGCTGGATCCTGTGATTTTAAAAAGTAATCTTGCTGCTTCTCAGGGAACCCTTTTAAATGCCTTTACGGTGGAAATCTGTGTTACAAAACAAAGAGTTTTCCATTCCTCTGGATCTCATTTCGCGTCGTCTCAGCAGCGCTTCACACCGATTTCGGGATCCCTGGCGGCCCACCGTTTGCTCAGCCTCTCGATAGGCGGCCTGGACTTCACAGCAGCCCCACGGACCACTGACGAGGGGAGTGTTCACCCTCAGCGTACTGAGGTCCTCAGAAGCCTTCTGCCACCAGCTGTGGCCCTGCCTTCCTCCAAGAGGCTCAGAGAGCCAAGTGGCCGCCTCTTAGCCAGGTCTTCCAGCTGTGACCTTGGGAAAGCTGCATATGATGGCATGCCTTGCTGCCTTGACCTTGGGCTGCTGAGATCCTAGCAACACTGTCCCCACTAAGCTGTGGGCCTGGCCTTTGAGGCCCCCCGAACACACCCCTTCAGCAGGTACTTGCTGTGCCAGGAGCTGAGGCCATAGCCCTAAACAAGACAGAAGTGGGCCTGCCCTGTTGACCCTGGAAGCCTGGCAGGGAACACAGTGTTAACCAGTTCAGCGCAAGTGTGGGTGCTGCCAGGGAGCCGAGCAGTTCCCGTCCCGTAAGGGCGTGGCCTGCCCAGTGTTTCGCAATAGACCTTCCGGCCTGCAGCGGCACCTGCCTCTTCAAGCCCCAGGCCAGGGCTGGTTCTGCGCGTGACAGGCGTGTCATCGCCGACCGTAAGCACGAGTGGGTGGGCTAATGGGGAGCTTTGGGAAGTTGGTTTTCTGGGAAACGTGTCTGTGTTTCTTGAACAGAGGCCGATTTCAGAGGGTCTGCCATTCCCTTCTGGTTTATGGCATAAACTACTGAAATGTGACATGCTGACATCCATCCCTCGTGTCCCCGTGCATCTCACCCCTGGAAGGAGCCCCGACCCCCCTTCACACCAGGTGCCCTGATAGAGGCTTTGATGACACAGGATGACTAAGCACCAGGCAGGGCTCGGCCCATCTCTGCCATGGCTTCCCCCTGTGGCCCTCTCAGTCCTGCCTCCGGTGAGGCCCTGCCTCCCCGCGAGAGCCGCTCCTGTCTGTGGGGAGGGAGAAGGGGCTCTGGAGCAGCCTCACTCTGCCTGCTGTGTGACCTGATGGCACCCGGCCCGAGGCACAGGTCTGCGCTCCAACATGCAGCAAAGGTGCTGGGTGAGCGAGTCCTCTCCGTCCTGCACGCTGGGCCCACGTGCTGGCCGCTCTCAGGGCCCGGCGGGGGCCTGCGCTCTGGGCCTGTAGAGCGTGGTGACATGTGAACTTGCACCAGAAACTGCCCCCTGGAGACGGGGGCTCACAGCCAGAGAGAAGCCTCTGTTGGTCCAGCCAGGCCCCAGCAGTGGCCAGGAGGTGTCCGCCATCGCTGACCGTGTGCCAATGCTCAGGCTTCACTGAGCAAGACAGGCAGCCTGCCCCCGGGAAGCACAGAGCCTGTACAGCTCTTCAAAACTGAAGGAAAGGCGTGGAGAAGGCACAGACACTCCCGTGGGTGCTCAGGGTGCAAAGAGCAGGCATGGAGAGCGATGGCTTCCCGATGAGAGAGGTCTTGGCACTTTGTGTCCTGTCCGCGTTTTCTGTGACGTGTCTGTTCTCGTCCGCCAGAGGCAGTCGTAGGTGTGGCCTGGATGGTCCGGTAGGCAGTGTGTCTAGGGGGCAGTGGAGTGGGTAGGCCTTCCAGTCTGACCTGGGTTCGAATCCTGGCCCTGCCCCTTAGTGGCTCCGTCACCCTCATAGGGGCCATCAGATAAAAAAGTGCTTGCCCATGTCCGTGGGACCTGCTTCTCAGGTGCCTTAAAGGTTGGCAGCGGCGTTTCACCCCGAGCCCAGGGTCTCCCTGCCCTCGAGCCCGGCCTTTGGCCTCTGGTCCTGAGAGGTCGCTTTTCACCCTCA
The DNA here is from genome assembly GCF_021613505.1 of Equus quagga. Classification (NCBI taxonomy): domain Eukaryota; kingdom Metazoa; phylum Chordata; class Mammalia; order Perissodactyla; family Equidae; genus Equus; species Equus quagga. Next base: position 3,278,937 of record NC_060283.1, on the reverse strand, counting down.
TGCGTGAACCCAGCTGCGATGCTGGGCATCTTCCCTGCCGTGGACGTGAGCCTGTGTCAGGGCAGCAGGTGTTCAGGATCTTCATAACCTTTCCTGGGACGGATGGGACTGACGTCTCAGCAGAGCTGTGACCTCTGGCACGGAGTCAGTGACGCCCCCTCCAGCTAGGGGGCTGCTACGATTTTCAGACAAGGATTTCTCATGGCAACTTTACCAAAAAATCATCCATGTTCCTGGTGTTTTTGTTTTTTTTTTTTTGTAGTCATGTAAAATTTTCATTTCTGATGAAGGTGCACACAATTCGCATGGTTTGCTTGAAAGCTCAAGTCAAGAGCCATGCTTTGCTCCCCATCCGAGTGTATGTGCTCGCGGGAGATTCCAGGCCGATGAAGGGAACTTGATCAAGCATTTCCTGAAACGAGGGTTGGCTCCCTAGGCTTCTGGCCCCTGCAAGGTGCCCCGCGTCACACCGCTCTGGGCTCTTGGTTGGGAGCGTGGGTCGTGGCAGGCCGCCTTCGTCCCCTCCTCTCCCCACTGACTCACCTCGATCCTCATCCGCTGCGTCTTCCTCCCCAGCGCCCCCAGACCACTCCCCTACCCACACTTGGAAAGTCACAGGTGGCCCAGCCCATTGGGCGCTTGGCTCTGTCTTGCCCACCCTCGAGGGCCTTTGATGCTTCTCCTGACCGTTCTCCCGTGAAACTTTCTTCTGGTTTTCCTCCTGCCTCTGGCCACGCCACCTCAGACTCCTTCATGCCCTCTCCCAGCACCCGTCCAGTGCCAGCTCTCTCTGAGCCCCCAGGGCAGCGCAGGCACTGTCCCTGGTGCCAACCGCGTCTCTCTGAGGCCCCCAGACCCCTGTTGTCAGCTAGCTTGGGTCAGCTCCTTTGCTACGCAGGGGAACGTATGCACGGGTTCTGGGGATTGGACGCCGGCACCCTGGGGGCGGGCGTTATTCTGCCCAGCGCACACCTCAGCTCAGCATCCCTCCACACCCCGTGCCCAGTTCCAGCCCAGCACCGCAGTCCACCCGGCTGCCTCGACAGCACCAGCTCTAAATGACCTCACAGGCTCTCCTTTCCACGCCTCTCCTGCCCCACCCCCAACGGAGCCTAACCCCGCCTCTGCCCTTCCCTGCCCCTTCCAGCCCCCCATCCGCGGCCAGAAACAAACCGAGTCCCGCTGCAGACCCCCACTGTACTCAGAAACCGCAGGTGCTCTCCACGTGCTGTTGAGCTCTGTCTTTTTATTTCCACGATAGCTGTTCTGAGTCATCGTGCTGACTGCTCACTGACCACAGGATTCCTGTGTGTGTTGTGTCTGGAAGCAGAGGGACGAGTGGCCTGGGGGTCCTGTGTGCCCATGCAAAGATGCCCCGCCACCCTACATCTGCTGACACACAGGAGCGCTTCTCTCTCACAGGGAACCCTTGCATGTGAAATCCATTTCCGTCAAAGGAGCCCTCCATTTCTTAAGTCAGAAGTTGAGACGCTGGCGAGAGTGTACAGCAACCACATCAATTGTCACCAAAGAGCCAGGCCCATTCAGGGCATGAACGGGGTCCTCATCGAGCGAAAGCCACGTGACATGGAGGAAGCTGTCCTAGGTGGCTTGAATGGAGAAACCTGGTGGGCCATTGAGTGCTTCCCCACCTCCCGAACGGCCTGAGGACGCACTGTAGGCACAAGGCAGCCACACTGTTTCAGCAAAACATGTTTCTTGAGACGGAGCTATCCGAGGAGACGGCAGCGTTCCAGAGACACATGGCGGGGGTGGGTGCACAACATGGTGAGTGCACTCAGTGGCACTTAAAAACTGCTTAAAGGGTAAAGTTTATGTTATATGTATTTTACCACAATTAAAAAGTCATACCTCGTGTTAAATTAACCATACATTTAATTATGTTGTTTATCTGAATTCTATCTGTTTTGCAGGCTTCTCTCTCTAATTTGTAATTTTACTGATATTTTATAGTTTACGAGAGCCAGAAGCATCAGTTTATGTCTGGCCTTACGTTTGTATTTATTGAAGTAACATTATTATAAATAAAACCTTGCTGCTCACTGGGAGTCTGGGTCCCTGTTACTCCTTCCTGAGGGGCTCCTGGCTGGAGAAACCCAGCTCTGAGCGTCCCCGGGCCCCCCGAGATCAGTCCTAACCCGCGGCACCACGATGCGCAGGAGGGCTGCCCAGCCCTGTGCAGCTTGTTCCCGAGCGCCCACCCCCGGCAGTCTGCCCCGGCTGTCTTCCCGCCCTCCAGCTCAGGGCCCAGCGCAGACGCCCAGTCCCCTTGCCCAGCCCCCACTGACCACGGTAGGCCCCCTCCTGGCCGTGGTCCTGCCCCCACCAGCCTCAGCTCCCTGAGGGCCACGACCTGTGGGGTCCTCTCTGCCACTGCTTCCAGTACTGTCCTTGGCTTTGCGAGTGAAGGCTGATTACATGTTTGCTGAGCGGATAAATAAATAAGCTGCAAGAATAAAAGGCCGGGCTCAGGTGTCCCTTGGGGCCTGAGTTCCCTGCAAGCAGGGAAACGTTCAGATTCCCCAGTGCACTTCACTTTCGGCAGAGTAAGGGGTGTGCTCAGGCTGTGGGAGGTTGGCCAGGTGGGCACAGGCAGGCCAGTGGCATCCTCACGGGGGCCAGGTTGCCCCTCTGTCCATCACTGAGGCCCATTGCCCCCAGCCAGTGTGCCGCATGGTGACCGAGACCCAGGATTTGCCCTTCATGCCACGTAGTCTCAATGAGGTCCAGCGAGGAACCCCAGGGAGGCTCCCCCATCGCCTGAACCACTGCAGGCCACCCCAAATGCCCCCCCTCCCCAGGCAGGGTTGATGCTGTGCACACAAGAACACAAACCTCTTTGCTCTGGGCACTGTGAGCTGTATGCTCCATCCATGCATTCATCCAGCCATCCATCCATCCATCCGTCCATGCCTTCATCCATCCATCCATCTATCCATGCATTCATCCATCCATCCATCCGTCCATCCATCCTTGCATTCATCCATCCATCCATGCATTCATCCATCCATCCATCCATGCATTCATCCATCCATCCATCCATCCATCCATGCATCCATCCATGCACTCATCCATCCATCCATCCATGCATTCATCCATGCATCCATCCATCCATCCATCCATCCTTGCATCCATCCATCCATCCATGTATTCATCCATCCACCCATCCGTCCATCCATTCATCCATCCATCCTTGCATTCATCCATCCATCCATCCATCCATGCATCCATCCATCCATCCATGCATTCATCCATCCATCCATGCCTCCATCCATCCATGCGTTTATCCATCCATCCATGCATTCATCCATCCACCCGTCCATCCATCCATCCACCCATCCATCCATCCATTCATCCATCCATGCATTCATCCATCCATCCATCCATCCGTGCATTCATTCAGTAGATTCTTGGAAAGGGCTAACAGCTCAGACTGGGTCTGCCCACTTCACGTCCCTCTAGCTGGGTGACCCCACAGTGGACCCCTACCTCCCAACCTCCCAACCTCCCTTCTCGCCTGGGTGGATCCTCCCTCTCCCAGGGTTGCTGCAAGGTTCAATGAGATGACTTGTGGTGAGTGTCTGGGAGTGACTGGTACATGGTAAAAGTCACTAAATGTCATAATTTAATTTTTCCTGAGTGATGGTGCATGTTTTACAATGACTTGCCTTTACACCAGCCGGGCTGGGTAAAAAGACTCTGGGATCACATGTTCATTCCCGGAGGTCTTTGGAGGCGTCCATTGCACGATGCCTGGGGAACCAGCCCCAGTGCCCTCACCAAGGAGCATGTGACCCAGTTCCGGCTGCCCAGTCCTATCAGGATTTTATATGAGGACAGTGGGCAAGGGGAATCCTCTGTCATCTGGCCCAGCTGATGTCTGTACCCCAGAGCATAAACCAAAGACTATGGGAAATACAAATAAATGCACGTGGATTGACAAGACTAGGAGACTACCTCATCTTTCTCAGCACAGATCAAAATTCGAACAGCCAAAAAAAGTGGTGGGCTCTGTAGGGCAAGGGAGAACAGAATTAACAAGGCAGGTCTGACCGAGATAGAGCAAACAGTGCCATGAGAGGCGTGGCATCCCCAGAAGCCTGGCCTCCGGAGCCAACTGCCCAGGTTCGAATCCCGGCTCTGTGACGGGGAGCAAATGAACTCATCTCCAGAATGGATTCTTAGAGCCCCTACCCCAAAGGATGCCGTGAGGATTCCGCGACTCGTTCATAAGGCACAGGGTGAGTGCACAAGTTCATCACAGCGACATTTGTGTCACAGGCAGCATAGCCGGGAGACAAATAGGAAGGAGCCACTGCATCGACTTGCTCTGCCTGCCGGCTCTCTGTCACGTGAGCGAGCACTTTTTAAAAATTCTTTAATTCTTTAAGCCAGTTTGATGGGATTTCCTGATATTTGCAGTGAAAGGCGTCATAGTGATCACATGGGAATTTAAACTATGATAAAACAGTGCTTCAAATGAGTGAGAAAAAAACTCCATGAATGCAGCGGGGACCACCAGCAAACACGTGTAGCCTGGCCTCACTCCTTCTACCAAAATATATTCCGAACGCACACAAGATTTGAATGAAAAAAAAAAAAGAACAAACCTGAGAGAACTTCTTTATCCTCTTGAAGACGAAGGAGAGGGCCGAAAAATAAAAGGCTGACTCATTTGGCGACTTAAAAAACTAAAAATGCCTACTTGTCAAAAAAAAAAAATCTGCAAATTTAAGAGGCAGATGACCACTTGTGAAATATTTACAGAAAGAAATGGAAGCAGCCTGCCGGCTGTCAGACATTCTTTCACTTCTCAGCAAGGAGAACCTACTGTGGGGTGACCTTGCCAGGACGGGACACACGTGGAGGAGCCGCCTTTGGGGAGCTTCCTCCGCGCTGGTGGGAGGGACAGCCTTGCATTCAGGAATCGCAGACACAGACACGCGATTCCAAGTGGGGAGGAGGTCCGGGGGCCACGCCGGAGCGGAGACCGGCCCAGGCTGGGGAGCAAGGACAGCTTCACCAAGGCAAAGCTGGGCTCAGATACATAGGGGGCCGGCAGCGGAACAGCTCCAGAACAGGGATAAAGTGTGGTCTTCGCAGGGGGGCAGCCCGTGCCCAGCCCGGAGCCTGGAGGGAGCAGATCTAGCTGGAGGAACCGAAGGGCCGATGAGGCTGAGCAGAGGGCAGGGGGAGGGGGCTCAGGGCCTTGCAGGCTTCAGGGCCATTTGTCATGTGAGATGCGGCCTCCAGAAAACCCTCCCCACGCCTCAGAAATTCTCCCTTAGAGCCCCCCACCTCCCAGGGCAGAGGAAGTCACCCTGCTGCCCAGCCACCCCCGGAGCCCAGGACCCGGGCAGGCCTCCGAGGCAGAAGCTGGGCGCACAGGCCAGCCCATCCCATGGGCCGGAGCAGCACGACAGTGGCCTCCTGGAGGCTCTGGGTGGCAGTGCCAGCTTTGAGGTTCCCTGGGGCAGCTCCGCCCGCGTCCTGGGCACTAGCCCTCCGGAGGCCTGGGGGCCGCCTACTCGCCTCTAACAAAGTGCTTTGCCCGTAAACCACTCCGAGCTTTGGTCCCTTGTTTTCCGTTTTTGCTCGGCAGCTGGAACCTGCCATGAGTTCGGCTTCCATCCTGTCCTGAGAACAGGGCAGGCCCCGAAGAGGTCCAGGAGGCGGGTTGATCAGATTGGCGCTGTTCATTGTGCTCCGGCTGCAGGCTGGGCTGGAGGGAGCGACAGTGGAAACGGGGAGCCGGGTTCAGAGACGACTGGAATGGGCCGGGTCGGGGGCGACCGAGGAGGGGGGCCGGGATAGTGTGTGGTGCTGGAGGGAAGGGCAGGGGACGCATTCCAAGATACCCAGGGCCTGGCGTGGGTCGGTCGGGGGGTGAGGGAGAGGGGAGGTCGGAGTGGGGGGATGCCGTGCTGGGAAGAGGCCCTGGGACTAGATGGGGTGCAGGGCGAAGGCAGCCCACGGAGTGACGCTCCACTTCGAGTAGCTGAGTGGGAGGTGCCCTCAAGGCTTCCACGGAGGCGTCCAAGGGCCAGGAGGTGCACCCTCCGGGCGGGCGTGAGAACGTCGGGAGTGTGGGCGCCAGCAGCCAGGGGGAGGTGAGCCGGGGGGCAGAGGCCGGGCCCTGGGAGGAGAGGCCCCCCCGGCCTGCGAGAACACGGAGAAGCGGGGGTGCAAGGGGAACCCGGCACCTGCTCCCCACGAAGAATCTTCTGGAAACGGATTCAAACTGCGGATACCCAGGCTCCGCCCCCAGAGAGTCTGAGTCAGTCCTGGGTGGAGCGTAGGAATCGCCCCACCACTGCCGGGGGGCAGAACGACTATTTAATCACCAACTGTTAAGTACCACTAATTGCCCTCAGCTCCAACCCCGTCTTCCCAACCTAATTGCTCCGGACCGTGGGGACCATCTGACCTCATCTTTGATCTCACAGTGGGAGCCAGTCTCCCACTCCTGCAAACCTGGAGCCGCCCCGAGGGGACAGGGAGGGAGGGCTTCCCAAGAGGGTGGGTGGTCCCCCCGGGGCGAACTGGATGCTGAGAGCTGAGCCAGGGATCTAAGCCCGCCCTCCTCCAGGCTGGCAATGACGTAACTGGTGGATTTGGGTTTTCAGTCTTTGTTTTGTTTTCAGGTTAATCTGAGAGGCTCCCCAACCCAATTTGTAAAACAAATGGGGTGTGATTCACGGGCCTTCCTCCCCGTCTGGTGCTCGCAGCCCCTTCTGGAGGGTGACCCTGGGCTGCCTCTGACACCCACTGAGTCCCCACGACTGGCGTCTGAGTCCTTATGACTCTGCGTGCCCAGGGCGGGACCCACTGGAGGGATGGGCGCCTGCCAAGGGAGGGGTCACGCCTTCACCTGTACTTGCTGCTTCCTGGTATTGAACCCCCAGCCCTGCATTTCCTATGAGAAAATTTGGGGTCCTCCTTCCCTCTCCCGGGGCTGCCGTGAGACAAGGCCCGTGCTGAACTTGGCTCCACACGTGGCTGAAGGCCCACCCAGGTTGGCTGTTGATTTATTATCGTCGTGGGATAGTGCCTGACTCAGGCAGAGGGAGGAAGGAGAGGACTTGGGGTTGAATAAAACGTGGTGCCTGACATTGAGGATTTCCAAGGTCTAATGGGAGAGACAAACAGAGGAGCAATTCCAAGGGAAGAAACTGAAGTCCTGAGAGCTGAAGCGATTTGTCAAGTCACAAGGTGGAACTAGAACCGGAACCCCAGCCCCCGACTCCAAGGCCCATGCAATTTCCAGGACACCTGACTGTGTTTTGGAGAAAGGGCCTTTTGAGGTGGGTTTCGTAGGATAAGTAGGAGTTCACTAGACGATGAGCAGTTCAGGCACAAGAAACAACAAGTGCAAAGGCCAGGAGGGATGAAATGGACGGACTTGTTCAGGAGGCAGCAAGCAGATTAGCGGGGCTGGTTCCGGGCCGATTCAGGAAAGTGTTCGCAGCCTGAAGGTAAAGGAAAGGCCCAGATTTTTATCTTCTAGACGAAAAGGAGTCAGCGACATATTTTAAGCCAGACAATGACGTGATTAACCATGTGGCTCACTTTATTAGAGATCCGGCGGCTGTGTCTGTTCATTGGAAAAGGAGAAAACACAACCGCTGGATTCCTAAGGGCCATACTTCACCTTTCCAGCTGAGTTACAGGGAAAGAAGGCAGTAAGGCAAATCCTCTCTCAGGGAGGGGCGCGCCTTAGTCCAGGCCGGGCGGCAGCTTCCGTTTTCCTTATGCTGCTCCCAGTCCCCGCCTCCTCTTTTAGCCTCACAGGAACCCGGCGGATGGTTAAGGAAGGTCGTTTCCCGTGGACGCGAAGGGAAAGGGAGGTGGCTAGCCCGGGGGTCTCGCAGCAGGAGGCGCAAGAGGGAGGTCTCTGGTCACTCGGCCAGACCGAGGAGCTGGCCCGCCCTGCAGAAAATTCTAGTTCCCGGGCAGGCACGGCAGGCCCAGACACTGGCCCAGCCGGGGGTGGGGAGCATCCTGTCGGGGCGGGGGGGGGGGGGGCCCAGGGAAGGCTGCCCGAGCTGCCACTGTCCCGACTCCCGGTGGGCCGTGGGTCCCCTGGAGGTGGGGGCACGTGAGCAGCCAGGTGTGTCTGCCCAGCGCGGGGCAGCCCCGGTTCAATAAGGCTCCGAGAACCCTCTGCCGAAAGCCTGGCCGTGCCACAGAGACAGCGTGTGCTGGCTTCGCGCCCAGATTGGGGTGGAGCGCTTCCGGCCCCCACGCCCTTTTATTTTGGGAAATCAGACCCTCGTCACCAGGAGCTGCCTGCAGAGGGGACGTGAGGTGGTCCCCTGTGACTCTTGCAGGGGGTACACGTGGGCACAGAAGCTGGCAGAGAGCAAAGCCTCCATCCATCTCTCACTCAGCTCATTCCTTCATCCCCAGCATGTGGTTCTGGTCCCCTCCCCCGCCCGGCCCCCCACACCGCGCCAGGCAGTGTCCTTGGCCTCGGGGCGGATGGGGTGCTGGCAGCAGCTGGACTCCATGGGGACCCGCTCTGCCGGTTCCGAGTCCAGAGACCGGCCACAGCTTCCTCCCACCATGCCTCGGGGACAGAGCAGTGACGGTTTACTGTGCCGCAAGGACACGATGAGACGGTGCCCACGAGGTCAGCGCTGGGCGAGGGTGAGCTGCCCCGTGTCCCACCCCAACCAGAGCGGCCCTCACTCACTTAGTCAGGGTCACCCCATTGCAGGCCCCCAACCCGCAGGGGGCCTGGCTCCTACTCCCCAAGCAAACAGAGGTAGCGGGCAGGACCCCCTCCCCGACCTGGCGAGCTTTCCTGCGTCCCTCTCAGCAGGCAGGTTGCCCCCTTCCTCAGTGTTCCCCCGGGCTCCTGGCCCCCCAGCTCCCCTGCCCGGCTCAGACCCTTTCTGGAACAGGCCCTTGCTGCTTCCCGGGGTTCCCCCTCCAGGCCCCTCTGTGCACGGAGCTGGGGATCACACCCTAAAAATGAAACCTCCCCCACCCTCATCCTCCGGCCGTCCTCCTCTTTCGGTTTTCTGCGCTCACAGCGTGGTGCCCGCCTCTCCAAGACTCAGGGCCGGCTTGGCAATCTCCACCTGAGCCATGAGCCACCTGTTCTTTGATTTCCTCTGTTTTTTCTTTGGCGATTTCCTTCCTCACTTACCTTTACGTTAAAAAGAAAACGTGACGTCTCCATCACGGAGGGAAAGCAGTCTGGGGCAGAGACAGCTAGTGCTCCCAGTACCTGTTCACACCTTCTTGCTTTACCTGAGATCCCTGGCTTTTAGCTGAGCGCATGGCTGCCCAGAAGCCAGGCCACATTTCCCAACCTCCCTTGCAGCAGGGTGTGGCCATTCAACCAAAGTTCTACATGTGAGCAGAAGCGACAGGTGGAGCTTCCTAGAAGTATTCTTAAAGAAAGGAGCATGTGCCCTTCAGCATCCCCTTCGTCCTTCCTTCTGGCTGGAATACAAGCATGATAGCTGGAGCACCGGCAGCTATCTTGAACCATGAGGGGTAAAGCAACAAGATGGAAGGAGTCTGGATTCCTGATGGTCCGACAGCCTCCCTACCAGCCCTGGAAGGCTTACCTCAGGACTGCATTTGTGTGAGAGAAATAAACTTCTCTTATTGAAGCCACTGTGATTTGGGGATTTCAAATGTTTGCCAACCTAACACCGACTGAAACACGGTCTCACTTGGAGTACACAGAAGTTGCCTAAAAAATGAAGGCAGCGAAAAATAATATTCTGAAACTATTGACAGCTGTGGCCGCCTGTCAAGGCTCTGAACCTGAGGGCTGCTCTCTTTGTTACAAGGCCGTGCACCCTGTGCATGAGTGCATCCCTACGCAATGGGGCTGGCTGGCGGTGGACAGTCGGCGCCTGCCCGCCTCACTAGACGGGTGCCCTGTGACAGACGTGGGGAGCTCACTCTTCACCTTTGACTTCTGGGCACCTGGCGGGAGCGTGGCATACAGCCGGTGCTCGGGAAACTACCAGGAGACGCCGGCTGGGCGGAGAGGGCGAGGCCAAGGGTCAGCTGGCCCGGACCCCAGACTAGCAGGTGCACATTGCAGTTCCAACCCCAGATCTGTGACGCGAGCCCAGCGCTGTTCCTTCCGCACACACAAGGAAGGGCGTCGAGCGGCTTTCTTCCTGGCACAGGTGACGTCACTGACCTGCGCTTGTGGATAAGTTCAGGTGGAGAATGTGTTAGCCTTGAAGTCAGCAAACTGGGTTTGGACCCGACTCTCCTGTGTATTTGCTGTGTGGCCCTAGGCAAGTTTACCTTGTTGTCCTCACCTGAGAAATGGGCTGATGACCCCATGATCTGCTTCTGCACACAAATCACCCCAGAACCTAGTGGCTTGCAAGGCTGATCCCGCTCCCGTCCCCCAGAGGACTCAGGAGAGGCTCAGCTGGGTCATTCTGGCCCCAGGGGTCTCCTCTGGGCTTCCTCCCAATATGGCAGCCGGGGGGCAGCTGAACCGCCTGTGGAATGGCTTGCGGCTCACGGTGGGTGCCGGCCACCAGCCCATCCAGGCTCGAGTGGAGGGGAATTGGGCGACATAACCTTCTGCACTGGCCGACTTCCTCCCCGTCCCCAGAGCGTGCCGTGACTCTCCCGCCTCCGAGCCTTTGCCTGGGATCTCCAGCCACACCTGCTCTCCTCACCCATTTCTCCTCCTCGGCTGGAGGGCAGGTTTGGAGCTAGAGGAAGCCGATTACAAACCCCTATGTTGCTGACTTGTCACGCTGTGAGACACCGGGCAAGTTCCTGACCCTCTCTGAGCTCCAGTCTCTTCATGCGTAAGATGTCATCAATCCAATACGTTTTGGGGGGTCCTGCTATGTCTGCGACAGTCTGAGGGTTCAGCAGCGGGAGAGCGCGTTTATTATTGTCTACCCACCTGCGCCTTTTAAATGCTGTTCAAATACAAGTGTTACTTATTTAAAATTTTTTTAAAAAATAATTACGGCTAAAATGAGCCTTGGGAAAGGGGACGGTATCTCACTGAGAGCGCTGCCATGGATGAAGGGAGGCAACCCACGTGAAGGGCCTGGTCTGGTACCCAGCAAAGAGGAAGTGCTCACTCAGTCACAGCCAGCACCAAATGCCACCCTCGCAGCTCCTCTAGCAAGCTTCCTGCAGTCAGACCCGACCCCACCTCCTCTGGAGTCTCGTGGCACCCTCGTTTCATCCATCCATCCATCCATCCATCAATTCACACGTCCATCATCCATCCATCCAACCATCCATCCATCCATCCAACCATCACCCATCCAACCCTCCATTCATCCATCCATTCACACACCCATCATCCATCCATCCATCTATCCTTACATCTGCCATCCATCCATCCACCCATCCATCCACCCAACCATCCACCCAACCATCTATCCACCCATCCATCCACCCATCCGTCCGTCCATCCATCCATCCATCCACTCATCCAATCATCCATCCATCCATCACCCACCCATCCATTCACACATCCATTATCCATCCATCCATCTATCCATCCATCTACCATCCATCCATCCACCCACCCATCTGTCCATCTAACCAGCCATCCATCCATCCATCCTCCATACATTCACCCATCCAGCCAGCCAGCCCAATAAAGTCATTCACTCATCAGTTATTTATTAAGCACCCATGATGTGCCAGGTCCTCTGCCAGGAGGGTAGGAGATAATGACAAATATAGTCCCAGTCTTTCCCCTTGTGGAGACAACTGTCAAGTGGGGGAGAAACGCCATGAGAAAGTATTCACCGCACAGCATCCCAGCTTTGATAGCTCGTGTACAGAGTAAACATGCACGTGAGCACACGGTAGAGGCGCATGGCTTGCAGGAAAGGGGCACCTGGGTTGAGACCTGAAGGCGGAACAGGCAGGCGGAGATGGGGGAAGGACACTCCCCATGAAGGGTAGGAGGTACGAAGGTGAGTGGAGAGAGCGCAGAGGGAGGGTTGAGTCTGATGTTGAGAGTAGAGCCCAACTGGAGAGGTAACAAAGGACCTCGTGGGCCGCTTAAGGAACAGGAACTTTGTCCCAAGAGCAGGCTTGGGGGCTTCAAGCAGGGAGGGACGTGGGGAGGTTCTGTTTCGAAGATAAGTCTGGCTCCAGTGTGGACAATGGGTTGCAGTGGATGGCGGGGGAGGAAGTGCTGAGCACTTATGGTGCCAGGAAGCCCGCTGGAAAGCTGGGACAGAGAAGATGCGGGCTGGGGGGCGTGGAGGAAGCCTGGGGCAGGGCACGGGCAGGGGGGTCGAGAGAACGGGTGAGAGCAAATGATGCCCCAACTTCTTCCTGTAAAGATTTTCACCGTGCTGAAGGGTTGAAGGAACGGCTGATGAACAATGCGTGTCCACCTCGATCCAACCATCGTGAACATGTCCCCTCATTTGCTTTCTCCTGACGGGTGGATAGCAACACAGGTAGATTTCCTTTTTCTGAACCGTTTGACAGTGTGTTGCAGACACGACGACGCTTTGTCCCTGAGTCCCTCAGCTGCATCTCCCGAATAAGGACGTTTTCCTCCTGAACCACAAGACCAGTATCACACTGGAAAGTCAGCAGGAACGGCATCTACTGTCTGGTCTGCGTTCGGATTCCCGCGGTTATTCCCAGGCTGTCTTTTATGGTTGGGTTTTGTTTGTTTTGAAAGCGAGGGACCATCAAGTTTCCAGCGTTGCATTTGCTTTCGTCTCTCTGGTCTCCAAGAAAGATTCCGGAGGTGGAATGCACAGCGCTCGGTGAGTCACTGGATGTGGGGGGAAGGCTAAGGGAGGAGTCTGGGTGAAGGCTGGGCTGTGGCTCGGGCAGCTGGTGGTGCAATCCCCCGGACCAGGAGTTCCGGAGTGGGAACGGGTCTCGAGAGAGAGGAGTTGTCCGGCAGGCAGGTAGAAATGCAGGTGTGACGTTCAGGAGACGGGTCACGGTGGGATACAGATTGTGGGCTGTGTCAATGTCCTGGGGCTGACACAAGAAATGATCACAAGCTGGGTGCCTTAAAACAACAGAAATTGATTCTCTCAGAGTTCTGGAGACCAGACATCCTAAATCAAGGCGTCAGCAGGGCCGCGCTCCCTCCAACGTCTCAAGGGAAAAATCCTTCCTTGCCTCGTGGAGCTTCTGGTGGTTTTCCGCAACTCCTGGTGTTCCTTAGGGGGCAGCTCCCTCCCTCCAGTCTCTGCCTCCATCATGGCGCATGGCCTTCTTCCCTGTCTGTCTTCACACAATCCTCTTGTAAGGACACTGGTCACTGGATTTAGGGCCCACCCTATTCCAGTGTGACCTCTTGTTTTTTTTTTTTCTTTGAGGAAGATTAGCCCTGAGCTAACTACTGCCAATCCTCCGCTTTTTGCTGAGGAAGACTGGCCCTGAGCTAACATCCATGCCCATCTTCCTCTACTTTATATGTGGGACGCCTGCCACAGCATGGCGTGTCAAGCGGTGCCATGTCCACACCCTGGATTCGAACCGGCGAACCCTGGGCCGCCGAGAATCGGAACGTGCGAACTTAATCGCTGGGCCACCGGGCCGGCCCCTCGTGTGACCTCTTCTAAATTTAACTAATTACATCCGCAAAGACCCTACTTCCAAAGAAGCTGCTATTCTGAGGTTCCGGGTGGGCGTGAATTTGGGGGGGACCCCATTCAACCCGGGACAGGGGCCGTCAGCATCGAGATGGTAAATGAAACCTCGGGAAAGAATGAGATAGCCCGGGGAGCACAGATGGAGAGGCGTGGCGGCTCAGGACGGAGCCCTAAGGAATCCCGGTGCTCAAGGGGTCACCACGGGGCGAGGAGCCCTAAAAAGGAGCCAGGGGGTCTGCTCACAGCTGGGAGGGAGGGGAGGGCGTGGGGTCAGCGGGGTCAGTGCTGTGGGGGATGGGTAAGAGAAGCGCTGAGCTGGGCGCTCCGGATTCCGGATTCCGGAGCAGGAGCCGTTTCGGGGGGCAGCTGGGGGAAAAACAGGCTGCATTTTGTGGTTCAACTTTACGCACCGGCCTCGGAGGCTCCTCTCGGGCAGGTAGACTCAGCGGCTGTTTTTACGTCGAGTTCTGGTGATGCTGGCAGGTCTCCCTGTAGGATCGGATGCCCCTGCGGGTTAGACGCCCGCACCTGACTTTGTTCACCGTGACATCCCCGACCCCGGAGCGGCGCTGGCATGCGACAGATGCTCCATGAGCGTGTTATAAGTGAGTGGTGGTTGGGGGCTGGCCTCCTGGCTCAGGCTGGGTGTTGGGTCTGCCCGAGGTCCCCAACGCTGGAAAAGGGGCACCTCTGCCCCCTATGCACCCCAGCACAGACAACCTGCCCTCTCCATCCCCGTGAGGAGGCTGCACGGGGAGCCACCGAGAGGGAAAATCTATTCCTCCTTGAGCGTGGAAAGAGCGAGGAAGACTAATAAGAATAGCAGTGACAGCAGGGGGCCTGCAGTGCATGGACTCCTTGCCCCTAGAGGAGATGGCTGAGTGATGCCCATGTGGCAGGGCCCGCGGGGCACACAGCCTCCCGTGAGTGGCCCTGGCAGCCTTAGAGCATCTGTCTCCAGACAGCCACCACCCTGTGCCCAGAAAGGGCAGGAAGGCGCCGATGTCAGCTGGGGACTGTTGACCCCTTCCTGCGTGCCGAGTGCTGCCCCGCGCACTTTCCTCGTGTGGCTCACTCATCAAATCCTACGGCGACCTCTAGGAGTACCAGAGTACTGGAGCATGAATAGTCCTGCAGGAGTACTGTGGTTACTCCTACGTTGCAGATGAGGAAACCAAGGCACACAGAGGTAAAGTCACCAACCCAAGTTTGCACAGAAAGAGGGGGAGCCAGGATCCATACCCAGGTGGTCTGGCCCGGAAGACAGTGCCTCGCACAGCGCATGGCTTTGGGCTGACCACTGCTACTTGTGTCATCAAATGGGCTTGAGTGTCATCAGCTGATTTCAGGGGGACCGTAGAAGCAGTCTTCGCCAGGCCTGTGGATCTGCTCCAGGAGCTCCCCATAGTGATTTTGGGTCTGGCCTTGCGTGGGGCTCTGCTCTGTGCTCCCTGGGCCTGAGTGAGGACAGGACGTGGCCCCGAGCACAACTAAAACCAAGTGCTTCCGGGCCTCAGCGTGACTGCAATTGCTCTTGTCCTTGCAGCGAGAGTCCCCCCTGAGACCTGGGGCTTTGGCCCTGATCCTCAGCCTGCTCCTTGCTTCCTTTCTCCACTCTGTCTCAGACGGGCTCTGTCCCGCCGAGAGCCCTGGGGAAACCACTCCCCTCTCTTCCCGGCTCCCTGGCGCGCCATAGCGGGGAGGTGTCGGTCTGGTTTGGTTTTTTTTTTTGGTTTTTATTGGAGGTCTTCATTATCTTTCTCACAAGTGACTGAAGCTTGTTATCCCTGAGCAAGTCACTGCATGGCCAGTGGGTGGGAGCCCGCAGCGTCTGCACCTCCCCCACGCTCCCCTGGAGCCTGGCTGGCACGGCTGGGGGACAAGCCTGCTGCGGCCGTGGGAAAGGGCCGAGGAGGGCGCTGGCTCCTCCACGCTGAGGGGACGTGCCAGCCCAGCTGGGGCTCCCTCTGCTGTCCCCAGCCTGCCCCCGAGAAGGGGTTGGTAGGGAGGAACCCCTTCTCCCTCAGGCGGGGCAAAGGGAGCACCCCCCCCCCCCAGGTCTTTGGGAGGAAAGGATGAAGGGCCGAGCAGACCCCCGGCCTCGGTGAACTCTCACCTCCCACCTTTGCACTGGCTCGTCCCTTCTTCCCCCACATGACTAAGTCTTACTCATCCTTTCTGTCCCGCCTTCAATGTTGCTTCTTCCAGGAAGGCCGCCCTGCTTCCCCGAGCCTGAGGTGGTCCTTCCACCGGGCTCCTAGACTCCCCGCCAGCTCCCTTCCCTGACGCTTGGCCTCCTCTGATGGAATTTAGGTCCCTGGGGGGCCGAGGCCGTGTCTTCTTGCCCACTCTGTGTCCTCGGCATCTGGCCTCGCAAGCATCACAGGCTTGCAGTAGCAGGAAGGGAGGTGGCCCGGTTATCTCTCTCTTCGTCCCCCACCAGGACCGAGCTCATTGCCTCACTGCCTGAGGCTCCTGGCTTCTCCCTTCCCCACTGGGACCAAGGGCAGCCAGGAGCAGGGCAAAGAGCTCCTCTCTGAGAAGGGAGCAGAGGAGAGGCAAGCCGGATGAAAGGCTCCCTGGCAGCGTGACCTCCCAGAAGAGGTGACTTCATGGTGTGAAAACTCAGCCACAGAGAGACGTCAGCCCTGTGAAGGGCCAGGTCAGAGGAGGAGGAAGGAGTGAGCAAGCAGTGCAAAGGCCCTGGGGCAGGAACCAGCTTGGCAGGTTTGAGGGCCACAAAGAAGGCCAGTCTGAGTGGAGCTGGGCGAGCTGTGGATTTTGTGCCAAGTGTGTCAGAAGCCAGGGAGGAGCATGATCTGACTCAGCCAGCGCTGCTGTGGGCAAGCTTTCCCGACGCCAGGGCGGCCTGTGGAGCTGCGGCTGAGGGACAGGCCTCCAGGAGATTCACAGCGGTCCCACGGCCTCCCCTGCCCCCAGCTGCTTTCGCCATCCTGGAGACGCTGGCCAATACCTGGAAACATTCACGGAAGGCACAGCGAGGAGAAAAGCGTCCAGGGACGCGGAGCGGAGAGGGGCGTGGGGGGTGCAGGAGCACAACCCACCCTCGGGTTCCCAGAGTTAACACTACGAGCTGAGCAACAGGTCAGGGGGCAGATGGAACCTGTTTCTCAGCCACCCACGGGGATGGAGACAGTGGCGCAATGAGCATTCTAGCCTAGAAGCAAAAGCAGCTGGCCAGCCCCTGTCTGGGACCAAGGTGTTTACACAAAAGCATAAGTTACATTGTAAACAGGTATCAGGTGAGGTGACGAGAAGGGACGTCCTTTTTCCCTCTTATTGGAGAGGACCTGAACGGCGGTAAGGACCAGGTGCGTGTCTGGATGCCACCCTCCCCGCTGGGGTCCCACCCTGGTCCCTGGGGACCCATAAGGCATGCCCCCTTGACCAGGCACTCCCGTCTCCCCACTTCTGTAAGGTGCACCATCACAGACCCCCGGGTGCCCAGCGGGGAAACTGAGGCTCAGGGAGCTCTGGAGACCCACCCCCCGCCCAGGCCACTGGCAGAGCGTGCAGAGAAGGAACCGGGCACCTGACCCCAAAACCTGCACCCTTTAAAGAAACCCTTTATTACGAGCTCGTTCATCCAGACAAAAGAACAGAGGTGAAAATAACCATAAGATAACGCAGATGCCCACGGACCCCCGCCCGCAGGAACACAAACCCGCCGGGACCTCCCTGGCTCCTGAGTGACTGCACCCGCCACTCCATCCCGCAGGTGACCAGGACCCCTGATGGTGCCTTTGCCGTCCCCCTTCCTGTGCTCCTGCTTTCTGCCGGCTGCGTTGCGACTTAATACACACATAGGTTATTAATATGGAGTATTTCTGTTTATCGCATAAATACGTAACTATGCGGGTGTTACAGTATATTCGTTTCCTGTAACAAACTACCACAAACGGGAGAGCTTGAAACCACAGAATGGATTCCCTACATTTCCGTGAGGCCAGAAGTCCGGAATCACGGTGTGGGCAGAGTTGGTGCCTTCTGGAGGCCGAGGGAGAATCCGGTCCGTACCTCTCTCCCAGCTCCCGTGGTCGCCCGAAGCCTCGGTGGTGCTGGGCCGTGGCTGCACCCCCCAAGCGCGCCTCCGCCCGCTCGTGGCCTTCTTCCCCGTGGGTCTGCATCCTCTCCTCTTTGTGTAAGGCCCCAGGCATTCTGTGTAGGGCTCCTCCTAAACCCAGGATGGTCCCATCTTGACATCCTTAATTTGATGACATCTGCGAAGACCCTTGTTCTAAATAAGACCACCTTCACCGGTAGCAGGGGTCAGCACACGGACGTATTTTTGGGGAACCACTATTTATGCGCTACATAGAGGAAGGTTCCCAAACTTTACTTAGCGATCGAGGTGCCTGATCCAAACGGTTAGGGCCCCCAGTAGAGCGGGGATGTTTCTGGTCTTGCCTCTCTCCAGATGCTCAGCCTGATGGAGGAGGAGGGGTCCTGCCCAGGCTGCCCGGAGGTCACTCGGGAGCCTGTGCAGGTCTGTGGAGATGCGGCTGAGCACAGAGCGGGGCAGCGGTTCATTCCCGCCCGCACTGCCCTCCGCGCTGCCCGCTCTGGCCCACCACCCTCCCCCATCAGACCAGTTTGGAGCATCCAGCACGGTTTGCCTCTGCCCTCAGTCCCTGTGCACCTGTCCTTTCCTTTGGGTATGTCTCACCTTGGAATTAAAGAAATGATGGAGTAATTACTTGTTTCAGGCTTATCTGCCCCCAGCATCCTGCCCGTCCTGTTCCTCGTGGGCCCTCGAGAGATCGCCGTGGGTGAATAGATGAAGCCGGGCGTGGGCGATCCGGACCCTGCTTGGCCCGGCTCCCAGGAGCCTGCAGGGCGGGCTGGGTCGCAGTCAGGCACCCAGCTGGGCCCGGAGGAAGGAATTACTCCAAGTGGTGTCCTTGGGACCTTTCCTGCGGCACTAAGAGCATCGGGCAAACCCTGTCGCTGACGCTGGCCTTGCCACCTTGTTGGGCAGCCGGGCATCAATGGCTCCACAAATGGTGACTGATCACCTGCTCTGAGCTAGAGATCAAGACAGACAGACAGAGGGACAGACTGCTGCCCTGGCCCTGCCCCCAGCCAAGGGTGATGATCCTGCTCCCTGGCCCCAGAGCAGATCCTCCCGGGCCCTCACCGAGGGCCCCTCCCCCATGCCTGCTGTAACCTGCTCTGGGCTCTGGCGTGGGAAAGGGCCAGCAGCGCCAAGGGCCCTCCGCAGCTTCCACACTGTGGAAACTCATGGGGGGCCCCCGCCAAGAGATGCACGTTCTCATTCCGCCTAATATAGAAAGGCCAAACCAGCAAGCACGGTGACCCGTCATAAGCAGCCGGCCCCCCCGCCAGCGCACATCTGCAGAACCCGGGACCAGGAGCCCCGCCTGCTTCTCCTGGGGGACCAGTTCTTGGAAGCCCCTCGCGGCGGCACCTCCCGCTCAACTGTGTGTGTCGTCTGTGTTCCAGTCACAGTGGCCTCCGGATGAGGGGTCAGCTTGTTTCGACATGACACGGGCCCTCACTTCTCCCAGGAGTTCAGAAAACGCCTTTTTACAGCCCTGCTTCTCCGAGCTGCTCCTCGCGCGCTGCCCTGGGCCTTCCTCCGCCTTCACAGACCCTGCTGCGCCCGGCCTGGCTCAAGGGAAGAGTTCCTCAGAGCTAAATATTTCAACCCAAATTGGAAAAAAAAAAAAATCCCCACCCCCCCCCCCCATTGCCCAAGAAACAGGGCTCATTTCCCCTTCTGTGTTCTTTCTGAGTCACAGGCAGCGGGTTCTGAGAACGACGGGCTGGAGGGGACAGCGACGGTGTTCTCCATCAGTCCTGGCCAAGCTGTGAGCCGCCGTTTCGTCGTCTCGCGGCCAGGAAGAGTGTGGCAGGAGTGAGCGTCCGAGCGCCAGGCATCAGTGGAAGCCAGGAGCGAATGAGGACGGTGGGAGCGGGGCCTAGGGCATTGATGTGGGATGGCCAGAGCAGGCTGTCAAGGCTCTGTTCATGGGAAATAAGTCTGTCTCTCTTGTACGTGGGGACATTTTTCTTTGTGCTTTGGATCCGACCAATTTGTCTTAAACTCACCTGCTACATAAAGAAGCGGCCGATAATAAGCATCAGATGTGAGAAAATCTATAAAGCACAAGGAAATCACGGATTCCTCCCTGAACACGTTTCTGAACACACCATGAGAGCAAGACGAGAGGCAGGATAAAGAAATCTGCAGCCAGGCACACAGAAACGCAAACTGTCACTGACATCTTACAGCTCCACCGAGGCCTATAAAGAAAGGACTCCAGATCTTCTTTTAGGCATGACAGTGAAAAATATAATTTGAAAAATGGGGATTTAGGAATCTTCTCTCAGCTCTAGAGTTTTCAGATTTTTTTTTTTGCTGAGGAAGATTCGCCCTGAGCTAACAACAGCTGCCAATCTCCCTCCTTTTTTTGTATGTGAGCTGACACCACAGCACGGCCACTGACATACAAGTAGTGTAGGTCCACGCCCGGGAACCGAACCCAGGCCACCAAAGTGGAGGCATGCCAAACTTAACCACTAGGCCACCGGGGTGGGCCTTAGATTCATTTTTAAAACAAGTCTTTCAATGAAGTAAAATGTATTCTGCAATCTTTGAGCCTGCCCTGGCCATTCCAACTTAGGCTTGTTAAATGTCACAGCTGGAAAAATGGAAATGTTGGAGGCAAGAAGTTAACACTGAAGGTGGGAGAAGATTACCAGTGTGTCTGCACCATTGATAGCCAAGGATGCTGGTGAGGTGGCTGTGACAGGCTGAATCGTATCCCTGAATTCCTATGTTGCAGTTTTAACCCCCAGCACCTCTGAATGTGACTGTATTTGGAGATTGGGGTCTTTGAAGAGGTGGTTAAATTAAAATGAGGTCACTAGGGTGGGCCCTAATCCAGTGTGACAGGGGTCCTTATAAGAAGAGGAGATGAGGACACAGACGCTCACAGAGGGATGACCCTGTGAGGACACAAGGATGAGACGGCATCTACACACCAAGGAGAGAGGCCTCAGGGGGAACCAGCCCTGCCCACACCTGGACCTCGGCCGTCCAGCCTCCAGGACCGGGAGATGATAAACGTCTGTGTTCAAGCCACCAGGTCTGTGGGCGGTCGTGTGGTAGCCTGAGCTGACTCAAATACACGCCAATCTCCAAACGAAAATTTTCCCAACTTTTTCGATTTTTGTACACGAAGAGCCAAGCCTTTGGTTCCAAATTAACTTGGTGTTGGCAGTGTAGCTTGACAACTAGATCCTCTAGGACAAAGATCTGAAGTGCGTGTAAGAGCTCTCAGCCTGACAAATGGCTTCATCGGGAAATTGACACTGTGTTCACTCTGTTCTCTCCGGCTTCTCCCCAGAGAAGCTCGTTTCCTTTCCCATCTAAGGGGAGCAACGGAAGGGCCGAGGGGAGCTCCTGGCCATGGGGCAGCCTCACGTCCACTTCTCGATTTAGGGGATCCAGCTGACGGGAGCCCATCTCAGCAGCCGTCACCGGCCGCAGCACACGCCATTTTCAAACCAGATGCCAATTTTTGCTTATTCATCTGTTTCTCTGCCTAGACTGTGAGTTCTGACATCTTGATGTGTTGATGTATTTCCTTTGCCTGGCCCAGCGCCTGGCATAAAGTGGCCCAACATTACAGAGGCTGCTGAATAAATGAGCGAAATAAAAATTGCCACATCTAACAGCTCTCATATCGTCAATAAAAGTTAAAGTGGCTTTCAGGAAGTGTCAGGAAGAAAGAAAAAGCCTTTCCTGGTTGGACTGCCCTCCCCCGCGGGCACCGGGTCATCCCGCTAAAGGTGTTCAAACAACACACTCATTTATTATTTCACTTAACAAGTCCGGTGGGGACGTGTGCTGGTTGGCACAGCCTCTCCGTGCGATCTTTTCCTCAGTATGTCAGCAGTCACGGTTTCCAAATTCCCAACAGATATTAATCTTCCAGACTTGGGAACAAGAAACTAGAATTCCCCAAACCCGAACTATTCTGTATTTTTCAAAACACTGTATTTGCATGCTTTTAAGTGATGTGACCATAATAAGAAGGTTCAGAGGTTTTCTGTAAAAAAATCACAAACACGTGGGTCTTCTTATCATAAATGAATATATTTTGACAATATTACATATTTTAATAGCATGTGAGGGCTGGCCCAGTGGCACATCGGTTAAGAGCACATGTTCTGCTTCTCGGCGGCCCAGGGTTCACCAGTTCGGATCCCGGGTGTGGACATGGCACCGATTGGCAAAAGCCATGCTGTGGCTGGCGTCCCACATATAAAGTAGAGGAAGATGGGCATGGATGTTAGCTCAGGGCCCGTCTTACTCAGCAAAAAGAGGAGGATCTGCAGTGGATGTTAGCTCAGGGCTAATCTTCCTAAAAAAATAAAAAATAAAAAATAAATAGCGTGTGAAAATGATCTCTATCTGATATGGACGTTTGAAAACAGAAAACTTTAAAGGAAGGGAATGTTAGCAAAAGATACATGCCAAAGAAAAATCATTCCAAACATTTAAAAATAATCCCACAAATATCTAATATTTAAAAGAGTAATTGCCCTATCAGATAACCTTGATTTTTTGTTTCATGACAAATATTCCAGTCGTGGGAAAATTTCTTTCGTTTGGCATTGATGTTGGTCAAATTTTCAGGAGTATGTCCACAGCATCTGCCGGTTGGGCCATAGGAGCAAAGGGTGCTGTTTTTTATTGTGGTAAAATATATATAACATAAAAATTACCATCTTAACCATTTTTTTTTTCTTTTTCTTAAAGATTTTAGTTTTCCTTTTTCTCCCCAAAGCCCCCCGGTACATAGTTGTATATTTTTAATTGTGGGTCCTTCTAGTTGTGGCATGTGGGATGCTGCCTCAGCATCGCTTGATGAGTGGTGCCATGTCCGTGCCCAGGATCCGAACCGGCGAAACCCTGGGCCGCCACAGCGGAGAGCGTGAACTCAACCGCTCGGCCATGGGGCCCGCCCCCATCTTAACCATTCTTAAGTGTACAGCTCAGTGGCACGACATACACTCACACCGTTGTGCAACCATCACCACCATCCGTCTCCAGAACTGTTTCATCTTGCGAAACTGAAACTCTGTCCCCATTAGACACTGACTCTCCTCCCCCAGGCCCTGGCACCCACCATCCTACTTTCTGTCTCCGTGGATCTGACTCTTCTAGGGCCCTCCCGCAGGTGGAAGTTGTCCTTATGTGGCTGGTTTATTTCACTTAGCCTAATGTCCTCAAGGCTCATCCACCAGGACATTAAAAAAGGTTACTTTTTTAAGGACGAAGTTACTTCGTCCGCTTCACAAAAAAAAACCCCGTAGCCTACAGTGAATATTCAAACACTAGAAAATGCCAGCAAGTGTTATTGAGTGTGATTCAAATACTGTGCCATCCGATACCTTCGGGAGGCTAATCGCCTGAACGAGTGTAGGTGTCAATTTAAGGACTTTCATTATTCCTTAGAATGCCACTCAGGATTTGTGCGAAGGATACTGTGTATAAACTCACGAATACTTATTTTATTTGCAGGAGTGAGTCAGCCCTGGCGGGGGCAGGGTCAAGAGCAGGCACCAACAACACGCCACAGCCACAGACAAGACCGACTGGTTCCGTGGTGGCTGGTTCTGTCCCACGCGCTTCCGTCGCGGTTCCTGAAATGTCAGCCTTATCCTTCAACTCCACATGACAGCCATTCCTGTCCTTGCTTTGACTTGACCCGTGCATGCCTTCCAACCCACAGCCTTCCCATGTTCATTGTTCAGTTTAATTTTCTAAAGAGAGTGAGAATACTTTTCCCTTTTCCTTGGTTTCTTGACTGATTTTTCTCGCTACTTGGGGATGGGTAAAACATCACCTTCCTGAGAAAGGGTGGGAAGGAATTCTTGCCCACAGACACGATGTGCAGTGTCTCGCTTTGGGGCCTTAAGTTGGCTGTCACAGCTCCCAGCCACACGTCCTCAAGGGCGGGGAGCAAATAGGAAGAAAAGGGCGGAAGCCACAGGCTTTTCTCCCCACACTGCTCTCTCTTTTATCAGGGAGGAAAACCCCAGAAGACCCTGCACACTGGGCCTTATGTGGCATTGATGAGAACAGGGGCCCAGGCCCTCTCTTAGCTTATCAGAAGCAAAGGGGAACGATGCCAGCCGACTCGGACCGATCCTGATCCTCTTCAGGGGGGATGGGCACGGCCCAGAGAAAAAAGACTTCCACTGGTGTCAATAGTGAGTTCTTTTCTTTTCTTTTCTTTTCTTTTTTTTTTTGAGGAAGACTAGCCCTGAGCTAACATCTGCTGCCAATCCTCCTCTTTTCTTTTATTGAGGAAGACTGGCCCTGAGCTAACATCCGTACCCATCTTCCTCTACTTTATATGTAGGACGCCTGCCACAGCAGGGCTTGACAAGCGGTGTGTAGGTCCACACCCGGGATCTAAACTGGCGAACCCTGGGCCACCGAAGTGGATGTGCAAACTTAGCCACTGCATCACCAGGCCAGCCTTCGGTAGTGATTTCTTATATGGCCCTTTCCATCTCACTTAACCCTCACAGCCGTCCTACAGGGCGGCAAGATCATCCTCACTTTAGAAATGAGGAAACTGAGGCCCAGAGAGGTCAAGCAACTTGTCTAAGAGTACACAGCCATAGCGAAAGAAGCAGAGCCAAGATTCGAACCAGGCCACCGGGCCCCAGAGTCTACGTTCATAACTACTATGTGAAAGAAGAAAGGTGACCAGGCAGGGAGCCAGCCAGGGCTGCCAGGGCGGTCACCTTGCATTTCCAGCCGTGAATCCCACACTGTCCCAGAGTGGTAGTTAGCGTGGGTGTTCTGATCTCCATCTGATAGATGAGGAGATTGAGCCTCAGTATGGGTTCTGTCCCTTGCCCGAGGTCAAGGAACGAGCCGGGCTCCGGGCTAGCCCTCGCAGAGTCTGAACTCTCTGTGTGGGCCCTGCTCTCGACAAAGCCTGGGCAGTTTTGTTAGATGGCTCCATCTGATGCACATAATGAAGCTGTCAAGAGCAGCAAGTCGCAAGGAGCTTATGACTTGCTTTTAAAATATAATTATACAGACGAAGGGGACGGAAGTCTTCAGGCCTGTGCAGGAGGCCATGAAATGCTCTCAGAGCTGGTGACGCCCCGTGTCTGGCATCGTGCTGGGACACTGGGGTGCATTTCAGACAGGTGGCCGAGAGACACCATTGACCCTCAGTGGGCATCGGGTGTCCGTGCCTTGGTGGCTCAGCCCTGAGTGAAGGGGTTTTGTTCCCAGCTTCGGGGGCCTGGGGACAACTTTCCTTTTTTTTTTTTTTTTGAGGAAGATTAGCCCTGAGCTAACATCTGCTGCCAATCCTCCTCTTTTTGCTGAGGAAGAGTGGTCCTGAGCTAACATCCGTGCCCATCTTCCTCTATTTTATATGTGGGATGCCTGCCACAGCATGGCTTGCCAAGTGGTGCCATGTCCACATCCTGGATCCGAACCGGCGAACCCCGGGCCGTGAAAGCGAAACCTGTGCACTTAAGCGCTGCGCCACCGGGCTGGGGACGACTTTTGATATAGCATTAGGAACACCAGCTTTGGAGCTAGTCTTGGGTTCAAATCCCAGCTTCTACCAAATCATAAGCTGTGGGACACTGGAGAGGCTGTCTAACCTCTCTGAGTCTCCGTGTCCTCCGTGAAAGGAGGAAAGCTGTCCTGGGGAGGATCGAGTGAGGCTCTATGGGTCAGGTTACAGAAAAATGCTCTGCAAGTGTGATCTTCTTCTCATCACTTCCCCCAGGCGCATCTGTGCTCTCCGGGACTGACATGCACCAACCAAGCTCCCGTCAGGCTCATCGTTGGACCAAAACTTTAGATAGTCGGTTGACTATGAGAAATAGAACTGCCATGGAAACTGGAACACTCAGGCTGATCATCGCCCCCGCTCAGGGGCCACTCGGACCTCAGTTTCCTCATCTGCAAAATGGGAAGGATCCGGGGACAGCCACGTGGGGAATTATTTTAAGAATTAAATGAGAATAAGTAAAATGGTGGTTCTCTTTCTTTCCTTTTCTCCTCGTCTTCCCACCTCCACCATGGCAGAGACATACGGGTGACTCTACGGCTAAAGTCACCAGGCTAATGAAGCCCAGGGCCCCATCTCCTCCGAAGGGGATCGGAGACCCATGGATAGAATGCCTCTTCTTGGGTTGTTCTTTAAAGAGACCACTCGAAGGTCGCAACAGTGTGGCGACTAGATCAGGAATCAAGAGCCCCTGGTTCACTCAAGGCTGTGGCCCCAGCTCTGCCCCGAAAGAGCTGGGTGCCAGTTGGCCAACCTTTTTTGCCTCTCTGGGCTTCAGTTTCCTCGTCTTAAAAGGAGGGCCACATCTCCCACCACCCGCCCCCAGCTCAGACCTGCCCCCCGACCGTATTGACACACCAACATTCATCAGGTGGCTTTACATATTCTAGATTTGGGACACACCCTGACCTCTACGGCAGAAGATGGGCTACCCTCTGGTCTCGCAGGGACCCTCTTCCTGGGCTGCTTACATCCCCAGAAAGGAGAGGAGGCTGGGGCATGCTCAAGGTTGACAGCTAACCACTTCATCCAGGGAGCCGAGTGTGGCGCACACATTTGCGAAAACACAACCCTGGGCATAGCAACGAACTTGCTACCCCTCCCCTCCTGTTTTATCTTATTTTCTTTATCGCAACATTAACAGAAGAATTGCAGTGCAAACATTTTCTGTGTTCATGGCTTTCCTGACTGAAGCTTACAAGGATGTCACCCAACCTCTGAAACGTTTTCCAGATAATACCTCTGGGAAATCATTTAGTTGGATGGTATAGATAATGACTGCCTTGAAAAGTCATTTTAGCTTCCTGAGAGTAATTCTCCATCGTTGGTTCTTGCCTAGGTTTTATTAAAGTAACATTTGTGGGTTTTTTTTTTCTAATGATGAAAATAATGCAACTCACGATAGAGTATCTGGAAAGTACAAACTAGCACAAAGAAGGAAATGAAAACTACCCACAGCCCCCCTCAAAGAGAACCACTGCCAACATTCTGATGTATCTCTTTCCGGAAATATATATATATAGTATATGCATATAGAGAGAAATGTACCAACCTGATTGAATACAGTATCAATATTTTCACATACAGACACAGGTTTTTCACTGACAAATCTGAGACAAAATTTAATTTCACTTTTCAAAAATAGTTCATGTAAAATTCATTTTATTACAATTTTATCACTTTAATAACATTCTAGAGGTTTTCAGACACAAGATAATAAATTTTACATAGTATATGCTTCATCTAAACATAGGCCGTTTTCTTTTTCTAATTTGGGCTCACACTGTATATACTTGTTTGTAACTTGCTTTTTTTTTTTCCTGCTTTATCGCCCCAAATCCCCCCTGATACATAGCTGTATATCTTAGTTGCAGGTCCCTCTAGTTGTGGCATATGGGACGCCACCTCAACGTGGCCTGATGAGCGGTGCCATGTCCGCGCCCAGGATCCAAACCCTGGGCTGCCGCAGCCGAGCGCACGAACTTAACCACTCAGCCACGGAGCTGGCCCCTGTAACTTGCTTTTTTTTTTTAAAAAAAAGTCTTTTTACCGTTTTTAAAAATTAGAGCTTACTTTACACATTAGTGTACGGTTCTGTGACTTTGACAAGCACACATGGTTGTGTAACTACCACTACAATTGGGATATAGCATCTTGCATGTCATTACATAGTTATCTAAAACATGACTGAAGTGTCACCAAGCTTTCTGTCATTTGGAAGAGCAAGGATGTAACCAATCTCTTTTTGTTGGCCATTTAAGTTGTTTATAATTTTTCTCTTACCGATTTTTCAATCTAGGGGAATGAAATAAATGAATGAAAATGAGTGGAATCTGGGGTTCTTATTTTTCTGGAGCTATGCCAAACGGGCTTCTCCCTTCTCTGCTTTCGAAACTGCTCATCTTTGAGACCCAGCTCAGATGTCACCCACTCTGTAAAGCCCCCATGATGCCGGTTGGAGAGCTGGTTCCTCTGTCTTCTGTGGTCCCACAGCCCCACGTCCGTCACACACTGCTTATAGGACAGACATTGTAATACTGTTTCTCTCCTTCCCTCCAGGCTGTGAACTGGGGGGAAGTGATGTCTTAGACAGCTCTGTGTTCCCAAAATCTAGGCCATGCTTGGCTCATCGTGCTCCACAAATGTTTGGGAAATGAATGAGTGCTCTACCCTGTCGAACTAAATCTTGATATTGTCCTGATTTCTTAAGAGACAGCACAGTGAATATATGGGCTGGATGAATTAAGCTGGTACACTTGAAGAGAGTTGGAAATTTTCCCGTTCCAGACCCTGGATCAGGTGTGCAAATCCATATTTATGTGTAGTCACTCAACAAATACTTATTGAAGGAATGAATACAAGAATGAAGAGAAGGTGTTATCCTGGACCCTGGGAAGTAGGAAAGTCAATCAGGGGTGGCACCTGCTGTTGGTGAGCTCACAACGGGGAATCAAGGAATTGCCTTGGGAGGGTTCACCCACCCCCTCTGCAGGCTTTACTCAGACTTGGTGAGTCACGGGCTCCTGGCTGCCTCACCACCAACAGCCAGACAGTGGCCAGTGGTGCCTGGCAATGATTCCTCGACATTTTTGGTGTGTGAAGAGTTTGTGCTGCAGGAGTCAAACCCTGAGGGGGGAGCATCTTCTTTAGTTTATTAACGGTGGATTTATTAACCTCTGTATCTGCAAATTCTAGCAAAAGAATTGCCGCATAGCAGATGTTTTAAAAAGCTTGAGTAAGGATAAAACATGATTAAGGATAATAATGTTTGAAAAGGATAAAAATGACCACCATTTGCAGAGTGCCCCTACCAGGTTCTCAATTAGTCGCTCTTTATAAACTCTATTTCTTATAACAGTCCTGGGGTAGATCTGTGTCATTTTCGCATCTTACAGATGGGGCAGTGAATCCCATCCGGGTTCCCCTGAGTTGCCCAGGCCCACGCCGCAGGGAAAAGGATCTGCTGCGAGTTGAACCAGGTGTGCCTGGCTCCAAAGCCTGCATTCTCGACCCAGCGCCCAGGAGCCTCAGCGTCCAGCTCTGCCCATCTCTGTACCCTGCCCGAGTACAGCAGGTAAAGCTCGGTGAATGGGTCTTGCGCAGAAACGGCGTCCTTCTGAGTCCTGTAAGGATCGGTTCCAAGGAGAGGCGACACCGCGGGCTCCGACCGGCTGCGAGCAGGTGACCTGCGCCTGGGCGCGCTCTCCTGGAAGGTGTGTGGACGTGACGTGTGGGGAGTGTCTGGATGCACAGCAGACGCTCGATAACGGCCTTTGGGGTCCCCGTGGCTGTAGGAAAAGATTTGGGGGCAGCCCTGGAGGTGGAAGATTCCCCCGGGGCGAGGACCAGAGGCCGGAGCACCGGCCGGGCGGAGACGACCGCACCTGAGCCGGGCCTTGGGGGCGGGGCCCGGAGGGGGCGTGGCCCCGACTGCGGCCAGCCAATCGCAGCCCGCCCCACCTGAAGAGGCGGCGCTTGCGCATTGGGCCGCCGCGGCTTCTCTCCTGGGGGGGGCGGGGCGGCCCGGCGGCGCTCTGTGCTGACGCTACGCCGACGCGCCCGACGTCGGGCACGTTGACGCCGGCGACGCGCAGCCGGGCCCGCTCCTCCTCCGCTCCGCCAGTGTCCGGCGGCGGGCCGGCCTTAGTGACCGGCGGGGCCGCGGGCGCGGGGCGGGCGCGGGCTGCCTTGGTCGGGCCCCCAGCTCGCCCGGAGCGCGCAGCCGCCCGCGAGCCGCCGCGGAGCCTCCTCGCCCGCTCCCGCCGGCGAGCAAGGTAAGGGAGCGGGAGACTGAGGCAGGCGCGGGCGGAGCGGGTCCGGCCCCCTCCCGCGGCGGCCGCCCGGCCGATTCGGGTCGGACCCCGGGGAGCGGGGCGCTCCGGGGCGCGGGCGGCTGGGGCGAGGCCCGCGGAGTCCCGCCGGGGAGGGAGAGCCCTGCGAGCGCCCGCGGGACCCCCGGCGGACGCGCCCCCAAGGGACGGGCTCTCGGGGCCGCGCGCCTCTCGCTCCTCTGACCCCAGCGCCGGGTGACCCCAGCGCACGGTGACCCCAGCGCCCGGTGACCCCAGCGCCGGGCTCAGGGGGCGAGGACCTGTGGCCGCGAGAAGCCCGCTGTCCACGGGTCTCACCCCGCCGGGGTCCGGGGACTCTGCAGCACCTGGTGCAGGTGCGAGCGGGTTGGAGGTCGTCATCACTGTCAGGTGCGCGGTCTGGAGCATCCCCTCTCGGGGGTCCGCCGCACCTGGAGCCCCCAGCCCCGCCAGCAGCGTCAGGAACCGGCCCCTCTTCCCCCTCGCCCGGTCATTATATTTGAGACACTTAATAGCCTCTCCTAATCTCACCTTTCACTTTTCCTTCCTTCCCAGCCGTCCCCGGCTGTTATCGACCTGCTGTATTTCCATTATGGAATTTTTTTTTTTTTTTTTTGGCTATTACCTTACGTAAGTTAGGTTGACTGACCAACCATTGCAGCCATTGAAAAACACCTCTCCCCAGCGCTTAATGAATCCAGTTCCTTTTAGCGCTCACCAAATCCAGCCCAAGAATTCAGGGAGCCGTCAGTCCTTCCCAGGAGCTGACTGCACACATTCCTGTAAGATGCCTGATGGATTTTGTGCTTGTCAGTTTTACTGGCTGTGTGCTCCTTCTGTGCTTTTCCTGAAACATGATTGGGTGGCACGTGTTTTGACTTTCTCTCCCCCACCGGGAAATAGGGAAAAAAAAAAAAAAAAAGAATAGGTTACAGAAGCACGCTTGTTTTCAACAACTAGAAAGTACAGCGTTGCAAACAGAATGCCGCAGGGTTTGTTCTTTATGTGAGGGGTAGTCCTCCTTGGACTTCACCCCTTCACTGGATTATTGTCTTCATCTTGAGTGTTCCGGCTCTTAGGATTTGCATGTGTGTGTTTTCCCAGCGTATTTATATACAGAGCTTAACAGATCTGAGAAAAATGAGGCTGTCAACCTTTCATTTACTGGCTACAGATAGCAATAAAGTTGCGGATTTGTGGGAGCCTTTATTTTGCACTTAATGACTACAGTCTGGCTCTTTTATTTCAAGATGATGTGCGAGGTGATGCCGACCATCAGTGAAGCAGAAGGCCCCCCGGGAGGAAGTGGGAGCCATGGGTCCGGCTCCCCTTCGCAGCCAGACGCGGATTCACATTTTGAACAGTTGATGGTGTCCATGCTCGAAGAGAGGGACCGTCTTCTTGACACACTGAGAGAGACTCAGGAGACGCTGGCGTTAACCCAGGGGAAGTTACACGAGGTTGGCCATGAAAGAGATTCCTTGCAGAGGCAGCTGAACACTGCCCTCCCGCAGGTACGGAGGCCTTTCTCCTGGAACCCTGCAGATTGGTTTCCACTGAACGTTATTTGATGTGTCGTCTTCTGTGGTGTTACTATCTCAGATGAGTGTTCTGCGTGACCACGTGGGAAGTGTGCTTCTGGTATTCGTAAGCCACGTATAGAGAAGGTTCTCCAGGGTTCAACATCTTAGGGAGAACAGACTGTGGTGCTCTAAAGTCAGGTGAAAATACCTCATAATGCCCTTTCCTTTCTTTGGGCAGCAGAAGGAACTGCCTAGATTCAGGAGAGGGCCCCAGAGTTTTTGAAAAAGGGCCATGGAGCACCCAGGCTGTGTGGTGCCTTCTGACCTGTCGTCTTAAGCCATTTCTCGCTGAATGTGTATTTCCCGTGGGTTTCATCATATATTTCCAATTTCCTAATGAAATTTAGTGGACAAGTAGGATGGATTTCACAGAGAAAATATTTTTACACACCACCTTTATTAGAACACCTGTGTTTTGTAAATCCAATCTGTTTTAGGGGGCGGAAGACTGGAGGTTGAC